>NC_056743.1:290922943-290985443 GCF_019279795.1 Protopterus annectens
GCACAAGAACTAATGTGCAGGGCTTGCGGGAAACATGGGTTACTGGTGAATAATTAGTCTGAGAACTATAAAAAGTTTGTGCTACAAAGTATATAAAAACAGTATCAAATTATATTACAAAAGCTTGTTTGACACAAAGGGTCAGCATAAGCTAGAAGGTTTTACTTTTTACTTTTTTTTTAGTCTGTGAAACACAGCGATGTTCTGAACATAGCTGTCCTATTGGATTTTCTGTGGTTGAAGTATGGAGCCCTGTGCAATGTTGTCCATACCGAACATGTGGTAATATATCTATGCTTCTCTCTCTCTGCATGCCCTAACACAATATATTTTAATCTAATATAAATTTACAGAATATAAAATGGGAAAATACTATAGGACACTGAACTAACACAAGCATTTGCATTCATTTCAGAATGTGCATGTGGTACTATTCCTAAACCTCAGTGTGGTCTGGTATGTATTGTTTGTTTACTCACACTTAAGGGTTATTGTTCCTGCTTTTCTGTATCTCAGATGTTAAGTTCTTATATTTTTTTAAGGGTGAAAAACTAGTGGCTGATGATGAATACCAGAATAACACAGAAAATCCATGTGGTTGTCATACCTACATATGTGGTAAGTTTTTCATATAAATAATTTATTCAGTTGTTAGATGTGGTGAAGGAATACCTCTAAAACCATATAAAGTATAATAATCTGTTTTCTGAGATGTATATCTATTACCTTAAATATTTGCTCTGGAGGTGGGATAAGAAATCATTTATGTAAGGTGTCAGCAGAAGAAAATGTAAATGTGAAATTTGTCTTAATTTTTTTGCAGCATGGTGCATATTTGTCTGTACAGTACAAATGATTGAATAATATACAGACACAATATAGCTTTATAGCTACATTGTTAGTAAATAATATTGTATATTTTAGTAAATGATATAAAGTAATTATTTTAGCTCAATGAGTTAACTATGTAGCATGGTGGATTGGAGAATGAATGTCCAATGAACATTTTATCAAATATAGTTAAAAAAATAGGTCAAAGGTATCATTGATAAGCATAAAATAAGACTTCCTTACCTATGAGTAGCTGTAGAGGGATCACACCTCACAGTGATATAATTAATTTTGGGGTCACAGCACCAGAAGCATAGGGTGGGACAAAGGGGGCAGTGTGTTGGGGGGGGTGCAATAGTGAGCTACCATTCGATAAGTAGAGCAATGCTTAAAATTCATTTCTGTGCCAGTAGTTTTGAAAGCACTTCAGAGTTTTCTTTCTGACAACTTAACAAATGTTAGTACTGATGGGCACAGGTGGGGAAGAAAGGAACTGGCTTGTAGCTGCAGATTGGAGAATTGACTTTTTTTTTGGTTTTGCTCTCCAAAAGTATGGGTGAGTAAGAACAGACTTGGTATGGAGTGCCAGCTTGGGGAAACTTTATTTTTATTTATTTGTTTTTTGCTTGAGGGCTTGAGGGGCAATGAATCTGTGAAGTGTTAGGTGAGCCAGGACCAGGGGCAATGGAGGGATATTCCCCCTCCCTATGCAGAAAGCTCCCTTCAATGCTCAGATATTGCATTTTTTTTTCTGATGGCAGTGTACCCAAAAAATTAGATTTGGATAAGAATATCTTGGCTTCTCATTGTACTTGCATCATAGTCTTCTGGTACTTTCATTTTGGACTAATGTGGTACACATTTTATATGACTCCAAGCTTTGATGTAAAATATTTCTGTGTATGCATTCATTTATTACATGTAGGTAAATGATCGCAGACTATCTTTATGCTGTAGAGAGCAGAATTATAGTTCTGAGATGAGTGGTATAGAAATACCCCAATATCTTCAGGAATTTTACTGATGATTTGTTAAGTTCACATGCCACAGTGTTTATAGCTGAATAAACAGCATTTTTGATAATGCATAGAAAATGAAAATTAAGAGTCATAAAGCCAGCCAGAATTGCTTTTGCAGTGCTTTTACTATAAATCTGATGAACATTGACCTAGTAAACCTAGGGACTGGTCTCACATTGCTTGCTCCGTTGTACTCTGTTTCGTTTTGTAAGTGGGTGTGTATGGAGGGTGATCCATGTGTTTGTATTGACTTGGCCATGCAATGGTTATGTGATTCTGCTAGTAGATATTTCCTACAAACTGAAGAATCATGCTTAGGAGCATGGCTGTCCAGTACTGTTCTGTAGTGTTTCCATCCTTGGCATTATGGATGCAGAATGGTTAATTATACATTTTGTGGAAAACTAGAGTATGCATGCTTAGTAGATGCTTATATGCATGTGATACTTTGGGGAAGGTAATTACAAAGGACTTTACCCCCATTCAAAAAAAGAAGTCTGAGAATCTGTTTAGGCAGGGTGGTAGGTGTCCTGCATTGTCCACTGACACTGAAATGATCAGCAATATTCCAAACAATATCTTAATCAATATCAATATCAGAAGGCAGAGCTCAAAACTCTATTATACAATGACCCCCCATTAATATTCAAAAATGTGCATGCTGATTGGCCAGCATGCACGTTGTAAATCAGAGTTATAGTAATGGAAAAAGGTCCGGTCGCCCGGACTTTTTCCATTACTATAACTCTTTTTTTTTTACAGCAACAGAGAACACAAGATCTCCATTGCTTCACACTGTCTCGCTATGTTAAAGGAGTTTAACATAGCGAGACAGCTTTAGCAAACGCAGCAGAGATTCTCCGTTGCTTTTTTTAAAGCTGTCTTGCTATGTTAAACCCATTTAACATAGCAAAACAGTTTGTAAAAAGCAACGGAGATCTTGTTTTCTCCGTTGCTTTTGCCCACAGCTCTGATGTACTGCGTAGGCATATGCATGCGCAGTACATCAGAACTGCCGCAGAATACCAGGCAGCTATGGAAGGGCAGCAAGGAGACATTATACAATGCCATTATTTAAGAAAAGTAATTATTTTTTTTCTTAAATAATGTCATTGTATAATAGCAATAACCCAAGCCTGGGTGTGGGCAATGCTGGATTTACCCACGTTTGGCTTTGTTTGGCCACTCGGGCTTCGCCCTCGTGACATAACCACACCAACCGTGGGTAAATCCAGCATTACCCATACCCAGGCGTGGGTTATTGTTATAATAATATATGCACGCTCTAGTGACTCAAACACCTTCAATGGGATTATACCAAAATGTAATGTGAGACAATTACTCTGTGTCACACAGCTCTGCACATTATGGAACACATGTAAGCATGACTGAGAAAGAATTATATTCCTCTGACAATGTTGTTGCTCTGTTAAAGCAACCAGAGAACTGAAGAAGTTTCACTAAGCAAATTCATTTTACCAGGAGAGTGTCTAAAACAAATTATTTGTATTACAGTCATAAATAAACTTGTCACACACTTCTAGAACACACAAAAACATATGTGGAAAAGAACAAAATGTTTTATCATTGATATGGGGATCCCTTGTTGAGAAATACCTTTCCAGTTACACTACAAATTGCACAACTAAAATAGCTAGATATCTGCAAATCTCAAACTCAAGTAGAAATTGTGCTAATACAGGCAAAGCCCAAATCAGCTAATTATCTTTTCTGTTCAGTTAGTTAAGTATATCAGTGAGGAATGTAAGGGTTATTTTCTTATAAATAACAAATTATTGTGGGCGGCGATGATGTGACATTCCTAATGAGCTTGTGCTCTGTAGATTTCAAATTATACTTATTTTGTCAATGAGATAACAATGCTCATTAAGTTAGCTCCCCTTGTACTAGCAGTAGTTGGTGTCATATAACTCAATCAGACTAAACTTAATACTCCAAGTATTCCCTATGGGGTCCTTCAGTATCTCAATTTCCAAAGGTATAAGGTATGTCCTGAGGTTTCATTCATCAATATATATGAGATAAGAATATGTTATATCAACCATATGTTTGTGTCATGGGGGGGATTTTCTTTCCTTAGACAATTACATATAAAATAATTTTATAATTACATCATTAGACTATCATATATAAAATAATTTTATGTTCTCTGTCAACTGAAATACTTTTCTTATATGTAATCTGATCTGTTTTAAAAGAAGAATATTGATCTGTTCATTTGAGAAAAGTTTTGACTCATATTTTACTTTTAAATGAAGCATATCCTCATACAAATGGTGTAACTATTGCTAATTGCTCTCTTAAAAACACAGGCTGCTTGTCCATCATCTATCAAACATAATGCTCATTGACTCAATAAAATATTAATAAATAATGTTGGTCTTGGTATCAAATTAGAAGTCTTATTAGTGGTAAGGTACTATGACTATAGGTAAGGGGGACTGACACAGGGCAGGTATCATAGAAAATCATGGGAAATACCTTGTGAATGGATATGTATATGAAAAATTCTATAGTTATGCATCAATTATTGGTGGTAATCTGGACATGTAGTATTCTGACATGAGACTGAGGTGAGTGACATACTGTGAAATCTGTAATCATAACCCTATTCTTAAACTGGTAATATACAGCTTATCTGGGTGTGACAGGTTTTAGTAATAACCTAGGGCAATTGTATGCACTTGGTGTGTTTCTTAAGGACACTCACCTTTTTGCATATGTTTGTGTGGTGGTGGTTTGAACTTAGTCTCTATAACACATGCCTCTTTGTCACATTGGTGGGGGCAGCATGGATTTATGATCTGTATCCCATGCTGTGTGCCACATTACCAAACTATTCACCTTTATTGAAAACTCAATAAATGGCACATTTTTATTCTTCCATCACTAGACACAAAGTGAACAAATGATGCCTGCATGCACTTGTAAAGAGATGATATACAAGAAAAGGTAAGCACAAATCGTCTAACCTGCTAAACCTGTTCCACTACACAGTGGATAAAGTGGATATCTTTCTTTACCAGTAGCTTATTCTTACTCACCTCTCAGAAAAAACATATTTTTGCATGTGGGTAGTTGTAATCAGGCACCACCTTTTCTGTGGAATAAATGCACTTGTCATATCTTAACTTCCAATGTTAAAGTACATTTTGTACAAAACATCTCACTTTCTGATAGGTGGTTCCCTCTTGGACATTGTAACTTGTTTTGGGGTATAGGGGATACATAGGGAATGAACTCTGTCACACCAAAATGTGTAACTTATCTGTTTATGAAGATCTAGTACTTTTAACCAGGTACTTAAGGTGTCATTTGTTTAGCAAAAGGATCAAGAGGTCAGAGTGGGTCAGATCTTTCATGGTTCAAGTGGCTATACACAGATCTCTATCTAGGAGTCTGTAAGATTGAGCTCAGAGAGATGGCTCCAGTCTGTCCTGATAAGAGAGATTTTTGAGGCCAATGATGTTTTAGCTAGGTATGGCTGAGGTCTCTCTAATTGAGTGATTAGATAAATAATTTCCGAAAGGAATATTATATTCAGTAGAGTCTGATAAGATATGAGTGTAAGGAATTAAGAATTATTTGGAGCTAGAGGTGATGCCTTTAGAATTTAGATGAGCCAGATAGAATGCTTTCTGAATTACTTTGGAGACACAATGGCCAAAAGATAAGAAATTATCAACAAGAGTGCCCATATCTCTCATGACAGTGCAGGATTGGGGGAGTGTCACCTATCTGATTTGGAAAATATTTAGCACCTATATGGTTTGGAAAATAGTTAGTTTGGTTTGTCAAAGTGAACTATACTATATTTTTCAGTTAATTTGAGACCACAGTCTTTGTACCAATTGTTAACATGGTCTAACATATGTTGTAACAACAGTGAGTCACTGGAAATTTCTGTTATGACACCCAATTTACGGTCATCTGCAAACTTGCAGTATCACTACTTAAAAGATATTCCATTTTTCTTTGGTGATGGAAGGCCAGACAGTGCTGCATTACTGAGTGTGCCATTCTTTGGATAAGAGGTTAAGCAAGGTCCTAACAGTTATACAAAAATAATTCATATTTATAACATATTTAAATGGGTTTTACATATTTAAAAATGTACAAATGTACAAATTAATAGATATACAAATATATGTACATATAGTCATAATTTCCATTACAATCATACTAAATTTTCATCCATATTAGACCCCCATTCCTTTTTCTCCATGACCACCATCTGATTTTGCTTAATATTGTTGCTGAATTCCATTTGCCATTAAACATCATTTTATTTTCCCGTTCCATATAAGCCATATGACAAAAAATTATCTTTTTATATTTTCTTTTAACATATTCTTTACTTGTTTTCTTATAATATCCATATTTAATTGTATTCATATAGTTTTATCCACTTATTTTAAATCTTTAAAACAACCTTTACATAGTTTTCCCAATAATGTTTTTATTCTTTTACATTTCAAAAACAGATTCCATAGTTTCTTCTTCTTTACAATGTAAACATATTCTATCACTTTTCTTTTTATATGGTATATTTCCTTTTGATGGTTATTTATCTATTAACAGTCTCCCAAAAAATCTTCACATTCTGCTTTCTGATTACACTATTTGCTTCTTATTTTTATAGATTTATTTTTTCACCTGTTAAATTTTCCCATGGTTTTACATAGTAATATTTTATCATGACATCCTTATACCATACTTTTATATCTTTATCTATATCATCGTTTTTTATTTACTACACAAATATTTTCTTGGTAACATTTTATTTCTTTATTTATACACTTTTTCTCTTTTTTTACCATACCCCAAAATGTATCATACTTATACAGTTTTACTACTAATCCCTCACCTTTTTCATTTATCCACTTTAATACTTTATACAAATGTAATGAAGCAGTGCATACCACTGGATTAAGTAACATTAAACCTCATTCCTCTTTATTTACATACAGAACTCCTCTTTTTATTGGGTTTAATCTAGGACAGATATACCCGCGGTGGTGGTGCTGTGGTAGCATTGTCGCCTCACAGTAAGATGCTGTCCAGTTCAATTCTCAGCTAGAGCGTCTTCTGAGTGGAGACATGCGTGAATGAGTGTACCTTCGTTGAAGGTTGTGTGTCAGGCCTGGCAAACCGGTACGTAAAAATCAACTGCCAATCATTAGCGGACCGGAGTTCCGCTGTGGCGACCCCTAACTGGGAAAAGCCGAAAGACACAAACAAACAAATCTAGGACAGATATAACTGAAAAAAATATCTGCAATAATTCCTTTTCAAATACTGTTAGCAACATAAATACAATTGCTAATTATGCTATTTTTTTATTTTATTTTATTTTAAGAGTACTGAATTTATCAAGTCTTTTTTTATGAATAATAATTTATATGTTCTCCAGAAAATACAGGTTTGCTTTATTTCTTCTATTTTTTCCATTAAATTCTACTTACATCTTTATTTCCAAATTCTATACCTAACACAGAAATCTAATTAATTGTACAATATATATCCTCTATCTTTACTTCATCACCTAAACCTTTACTTTTCTTTTTATTTGAAGCTATCCCTATTACCTCAAGACGCTAATTTGTGCAAATTAGCAATTCTTTTATCCAAATATTTTGGGTGCAATTAATATAATGTAATCTGCATGTGTTTAAAGAACTGGAATTTTTAACCCTTCAGGATGTGATTTCTGCCCAGTGCTGTGAATGTCAAAGTGAAGAAATTCAATGAAGCACAGGTAAATGGCAGGAGTAATTTGGATTCTCTTAAGGTAGCCAAATGCCTCATCGTCTAATTAGTGATGTGCATGAATGGATGAATGAGATTCCCACTGTCCCTACCTACTGTCTAGTGAAACCACAGCCAAGGAAACAGGCTTGGCAGAATCAGCAGGGAAAGAAGACCCTGTTGAGCTTGACTCTATTCAATGACTTCCTATTTTCCCACAAATATAATGCTTTTTTATCACCTTTACTTATCAAATATCATTTTTTCCACAATAATATTAATATTATTAAATGTCCCAAGCATTTTGCAATACCCCTTTTCCCCTCCACATTTATCATGCTTCACATATGTATAATATATATACATATGTATAATTTTTTCTTTCTATTTTTAACACGATATTACAATCCCATCCACCAGTAATAAACCCCTTTATAATAAATGTTTGCATTCTTCAGTACTTCTTTACATAATGCTTATAAAAGTCCTTTCAAAGCCTTTCTTTCCACTTTTGTTCAAAATTGTTCGTGAATTTTTTTTTGTTTTCCTATTAAATGCTTTAATCACATAAAGATTGCATGGGTTGCAATCTTCTTCTTTTTTTTTTTTCATGGTCTCCCAAAAAATTTTCTATTGAAAAAACAGTCTCAGATATGATGTCACAAAATGCCTGTTTGTTAATAAAAATAAATGGTCATACCTTGTGTGCTTTTATACCTAAGGGAGCTATTAAATTTTACCAGACTTCATACCTGTTGATTTCTTTGTCTTCTTTAGTTTGAATACTTCTATTTTTCCTTTACTTCTGTCATCTTTTCTGATACTCCCCTTTTGCCTTCTTTAACTTTCTCTGCATATGTTTTCTTTTCCATCTCACCACTATTCTTCAGGACTGTTTCTGCATCCACCTTTTGTATTTTCTCCATAATGCTCCCCCCCCCAGGAAATGTCTCCTTAATTTTGGGAATCACTCCTCATTACCATTTCTTTAATAGATCATCCCAAAACCCTCTGAAATGGAGAGTTATAATTATGCTCCATCATTTGCCGACTCATCTCCACCAAACAGATATCTTTGAAACATCTTAGAATCTGCACATATTCACTGGTCTCAATATTTGCTTTCTCCTCCATTTTTCTAACCACTCCATTATTTCTTTTTTTCTCCATTTGCCTCCTTGTTATTCCAGGCTGCCTCTATGCCTGGAACAGAAGTGCTCCTGCAAAATGGTTCCTACTCACAACAACAACAACAACAAGTAGGGGGAGTTCCCCTGATGTCATGGACAAATTTCCCTTCGTAATATAAATATCATCTCAGGACTCTGCAGAAAAGAGGCTACTGGCCTAGTGGGACTAACCTGGTTAACACATGAAAAATAAAATAAGATAAATGGATCAATGGCTATATAGATAAATAAATAAAAAACATACACCAGGAGTTTTGGCCTCGGAATTTTAGAAATAGATAACACATGAGAGAGGCCCAAATACTGAGGCCTATGGTTTTGATGATGCATGGTACCCATCTTAGACACTACCGACTTATCCCAAGGAATTAATTCCTTAATGCATGCAGATTCCATGTCTTTTGGATTCTTGATAATTTTCTACTGGTCATAATTTTTGGAGGATTCCAGAGTTCTCACTGGCCTCTACCTGAAGTACACTCATAAAGATGCTACTGAATGCTATTAAAATGGAAGTGCTTTAGAGGGATACAGATGGCAGATGCAGTTTTATCTCCTTTACCCTTCAGAGCCTACTGTAGTCCAGATGTAATTTCCTCTGTGCAGCTTAAAAAACACTGGTTTCTAGACCTAGGCAGTCGCTTGTTACTGTACAAGTATGATAATCAGTTATGGAGATGAGCAGCAGAAAAAGACACCTGCTGCTCATACACTACAATCATAAGGTGACTACACCATCTCACAGAAAACTGCACCATCACATCCATTTCATTGTACCTCTCCCATAATTTCTAGCATTTGCTCTTTGCATTTTATATGATTACTATTTCAATGTTTATGATTTTTTGAGATGCTTTTATTCCTACTCACTTTGAAACTTAATGCACTGGCAGGTCTTGTTTACATTGCCATATGTTACAAGGTTTATGTAGTTTTATGGTGCATTATGCCTTGTTTCCCAGAAGTAAAATTCTTCAGCTGCTAAGGGAAATGAATGTTGGTGCAGAGACCTCTAATATGACTAGATTATTGCTGTTTTAGTGCAGGGACCTCTAATATAAGTAGAATGTTGTTAAGTAGTAAGTTTTTGCTGCCTGTTGAAATCTGTACAAAGGGAAGTACAGCTTATTAAGGCTGACTGTGAAAGTTACAGGACATGCTAACAAAGTCATTTGAACTGCTTAGCACCCATCATTTCAGTATATAGAAAAATGAGCACATCAAAACATAGCACTTAATGTGCAGGTACTATCAGCTGTTTTTACTATGTGAAGCTGACAAGTGGTCAGTATAGCATGGGATACAAATACAAACAGCAGTCAAAGAGGTATAAAAGAATGCTGTCCTTATTATGACTTTAAGCAGGTTATATGATAAGGTATAGCACTAAATTTCAAATAAAGGTTATTAATTTATTAATGATATTTAGGATTTTAAATACAGCAGCCTATAATAATGCTGGCTATAGTGATGGTTAGTCAAAGAACATTAGCCTGAGTGGCTACTTACATCATTTCTGATATATGTCATTGTGCTGGGTGTAAATAATCTAACAGCCATTTTATTTTTTTATTTGTTTGTTTGTTTGTTTACCATATTTTTGTTACTGCATGTCTCCCAGGCATCTGAACCTCGATCTGACTTTAGTACTGACATGACCATTATTCAGGAATCCATTAAGGGTCATTCATTTTGCATGCTTTCAAGATCACCATTACTGCAAAGCTGTGGACTGGAGCAATGAAAATGTTATGAATCTCCCTTGGTCATAGCTGCAGAGTAGTAGCAGATAGTCTTCTTCTTCTTCTTTCGGCATTTCCCGGTTAGGGGTCGCCACAGCAGATCACCTTGTCCGCACATTGAATGGCAGTAGAGTTTTACGGTGTCGAGTTGCCAGCCCGGCGCCCAACCTTCCACAGAAGGCACACTCACACGCACACCTAGGGCCAATTTAGAGTATCCAATCCACCTGCAGCATGTCTTTGGGATGTGGGAGGAAACCGGAGCACCCAGAGGAAACCCACGCGACCACAGGGAGGACATGCAGACTCCGCACAGAAGGCACCCCAGCCGAGGATCAAACCAGAGAACCTCTTGCTGTGAGGCGGCAATGCTAATCACTGAGAGTAGTAGCAGATAGTGATATCTTAAAATATGTTTATAGTGTGTGTGTGTGTGTGTGTGTGTGTGTGTGTGTGTGTGTGTGTGTGTGTGTGTGTGTGTGTGTGTGTGTGTCTACAGAAGCTATGTTTGCAGTAACCATTTAAATTATCCACAGAGAAAGGTAAATATGAGATAGCGACAAGTATCCCAATTTAGGGAGGGGGCTGATACCCTGGAACATAGCATCAAGTTGATTTCAGTGCTCCAAGACCTTGTGTCAGTTTAACATATGACATAACTTGAAAATCTGCTCTGCTAGCCCCATTTCTAAGGTTATTTTAGTAGTTCTGCTGTGGATGCAGGCATGAAGTTGGAGAAGCAGCTTTTTTCCAACAGTGAGTGAGATGATTATAAGCATGGGCTACAGAGCAGCATTCACAACAAAGAGGAGCTAGCTACCTGGCTACATTCATTTTGTATTTCCCAGCTGATATGGAGGACCTGAAACAACTTGAAATCAGAAACAAGGAGGAACTTTGGTGTTTGAGGACTAAAGTGAGTTTCCTTGAGTCAGTGATCATTTTAGATGCTGCCCAAACTCAGGATTCAATACGATTCTATGCGGCATCATTCAGCCATCCAGAAGTTAGCACAAAAGGTGGATTTTATGAAAAACTGCTCGGCAGTGGAATAATTTGAAACTGGTAAGTTTAAAGGAAAACCCTGAAATTAGAAACAGTAATGTGAATACCTGCATGATTGATTACCAGCAGTAGTGAATCTTGATTGCTGCAATTCAGCAACCCCACCAAGCATGAAGGCTATAGAGCCTGCACCTGTAAATAGACTGGAAGAACGACATAAGAGAATAACCAGTCGCCATCTTTCTTACAATAACATTTAAGAATTATTATGAGTTACCTTGATGGGAAATCAGTTTCTGAGGCTGAAACAGATTAGGAAAGGAGCCGATCTACTGTGAAGCATGCTCAACTAAAGGGGAATAATGCATCTAGCAAAGATATGCTTTAGTATGTTGCTTACTTTTGACAGAAAAAAAGTAAATTAATGTGGCTCAGGCTGAGGGAATCAGGGCTGCAGATGAAGGCATTATGATTCAAATACTGTTTTTCTTTCTTTCTTTTGCATTCCAGGTGCTTCTTAGTTTTTTATAGTCAGAATGGCAATTAAAAGTGCCAAGGTCATTGGAGGAGGGTGGTATCCTAAATTGCATGTAAGGCAATAATGACGGACAGTTGTTGGCCAGTATGTACCATAATGGTACTCGTCATACTTATTTGATTCGGCTTAAATAACATTTTTGTTGTTGAGTGTTGGTTATAGTTCTGTTTATTTTTTTGATGATGATTATGGTTGCCATAAAAAACAGAAACTAGACTTATCATTAGCATGAGTGACAGCTGTTTGTATTCGCTTATAGAGAGCTCACAGCAACAAGTTTAGCTAAGTCTTCAAAAGAGGGGAGCGGCAATTTATGTTAGTATTAATTTGAAGTGGGAGGTCAAAGAAAGAATTTAAGATGATGAGGACAGATGGGTAACTGTCAAATGTCAGAAAGGAGAAAGGGCTATAATTTTGTGCAATATGTATGGACCTAATGTTGACATGGCACATTTCTTTTCTACACTTTTCAATAAACAGAGGTCCTTTAAAAGGGACAGGCCCTCAATTATTCTGTGAGATGACAACAATGTCACCCTAAACTCCAAAGTGTAAGGTCTGAATTCCTTAGCAGAAAGGCATATGAAAGCAGAAAAGATTCTTGTAAATACAGAAATTATGAATCTTGGTTGTGTGATATAGTGAAGCAATTGGCTGGTGTCATTGGACCTAGTCTATGGAGATTGTAATGTTGGAACAATATCCTAGACAATAACTGCACACTAATTACATTCACAGTCATCCAACCAGATGAGCATACAAAACTCCTTGGTGTGACAATCGACAACAAACTCAGATTTGACCAACACATAGCCATCACAATTAAGAAGGTTCATGTCAGACTTGGATCATTGTACATTGTGCAAGCCGGTCCTCACTGACAATACCAGACTAGCTATATCCAGAACCTTCCTCCTCCTCTCTATGCTCCTATAGGCTTTCCCCCTCTTTACCAACTTTAAAAGATCAAACTTAACCAAATTGAAAACTTGCTACAACAAACCAGCCTGCTTTGCAGCTAACCTTCCCCACCAAACCCACCATTGTATTGATCTACATAAATTAAATTGGCTCAAGCTACCTAACCTTCTCCATCTCTACCAACTTAAATTCACACACAATATCATCTTTCATCCTGACAACTGGCCATCCCTCAAGGAACTTGTTGTTCCCTACTCATGCCCAGGAAGTGTAAGATCTGCAGACAGAAACTTTCTCACAGTAAACAAAGCTAACAACACTCACAGTAAAGCCCTATTCTCAAATCAGTTAGCCAAATTATGAAACTGTGTACCCCGCACTCTCCAAAACACACTTGGATCTACCAATTTCAAATGACTACTGTTTGAACATCTATCCAAAAACTGGCATTGCTCCTGCGCCAAACTTGACTAAGAAGATATATATAACTCTCTCAACACATTGTCCACTCCTGACCTCATTATTTCCCTCTCCTCAGTGTTGCTACCACTAAAAAAAAAAAAAAAAAAAATATATATATATATATATATATATATATATATATATATATATATATTTATGGATCTAGGACTTATGCACGAATGTGCAAAGTCCCGAATCCATAATCACCGAACATATATTAACAAATGTGCTTTCACCGAAAAAGCGCTTTCGTTAATATATGGTAAAAAAAAGAAAGAAAGAAATCTACGTTTATGCAGGGGGCCCCCTGCACCCCCCACACCCCCCTTCTTTAATATTCTCACTCTGAGACCGCACTACAGAGAGGAAAAGGGAATTTTTCCTTATCCACACCGTAGTGCGGTCCCGCAAACAGGCATACTTACGTAAAAGTGGCACAGTGGTGCAGCAGTTAACGTTGTCGCCTCACAGCAAGAGGTTCTCCGGTTCGATTCTCGGCTGGGGTGCCTTCTGTGTGGAGTTTGCATGTTCTCCCTGTGTTCACGTGGGTTTCCTCTGGGTACTCAGGTTTCCTCCCACATTCCAAAGACATGCATCTGGAGCATTTCTCCCCGGGCCTCCTCTGAAAACAGGCTCTGTGGAACCTAGTCGGACATTCCCGGTCAACAAATGTTAAATAAATAAATAAATAAATAAATAAAAGTGCTTCTTTGGTGAAAAGCACTTTCGCGCAAGTATGCCAAACCAAAATTAGTTTTGGTGATTTTGTCTTCAGGGATCTGTACGGATCCTATATATACACACATATATATATATATATATATATACACATATATATATATATATATATATATGTATATATATGTATATATATGTATATATATATATATATATATATATATATATATATATATATATATAAAGGAAATCTCATTTGTTCAGAACTATTATTTAATATGTACACAGTACTGATTTTATTTTTCCTCACTGTGATCTTTACTGAAATGCTTGTGTTTTTCTTTTTGAACCTGTATGTACTAGAAAACTATATAGAATACTTTTTTGTATAGACTAATCAGATGATGTGTAGTCTGCATCTTACTATACTATTGTAGTAAGTATTGTATTTTGCTTATATTTCTGTAGAGCTTTTCTCTGCTGGCTTTCACTGAAAATGGGCCTCTGACCCAGTTGGACTTTCCTGGTAAACAAATGTACATAAATAAATACATAAATAAATGAATGATTGTCTGTATGGTTGTAGGAATACATATTAACTTGTACTACATCAACAAACCTAGAGCAAGGCTATGGAAGGTAGCTCCATCCTTGATGGGTGACAACAGCAAAGAGATGACTGAAAATGGCTCTCTTCCCTCCAACTAAGTAGTGTAAATGTTGAGGTAAGGAGGATCTTGGAACAGCCTATAGCTCACCTGGGGGTTTTGCCAGCAGTTAATAACTCTGCTTCTCAGACAGCCTACCACTAATAGCTTAAAAGGAGACTGCCCTTTGACACTGGTATTTAATAAGTTCCTCCAATGATTTGTCCCCGCCCCCAATTATCTTTGCAAGAGTCCAGCATAATTGCTTTTCCTAAACCATGTAAAGCTTGCTTGTCAGTGGTAAATTATAGAACAATATTCCTTATCAATATGGAAACAGAATGATATGCAAAATCATAGCACAGTGCATATAATATTTAATATCCTCTCCACCCTTAGAGTCCAAGCAGGTTTTGTTAAAAACATTGTGAGCACAGATCATGAAAGAGCATAACTGATGTAGCTTACAAGGGCAGGATAAGCATACAAACCCAGCAGATGCTATACTAGTAGATTTCAAGAAGGTATTTCATTCTGTGCAGCAGGATTTTCTGTGGACCATAATGGAGAAGATGGGATTCACATTAATATTTATACAAGGGGTTCAAGCATGGTATTATGAATCAGAAGTTCTTGTGCAGTCTGGCAACATGCTATTGCATGTGCTTAGCCTGTTAATGGGTACTAGACAGTGTGATCTATAGACTCCTTCATTAGTTTTTATCAACCTGGCAGATAACTTAGTGAATTTGCATGCTTAGAAATTGTATGAGCAAGAAGCATATATGTTCTTGTTTCACTGCTGCAGTCCTAACCATTGGGTTATCCATGCTGTGGTTGCTCTCAGTCCATCTGAATACCACAGTCAAGGTTTTGTGCAGCGGCTGCTGTTGCTTGCTAGGTGACATCAGGTTTTCCAAGCTATAAAGGAGAGCAGGCAATTGCATTACCCCAATCTTTCTTGCCATGGAGCCTGTAGCAGAAGCAATTTGCAACAGTGCCGGTTGGCTGTTTCCAGATTTTGAACTTCAGCTGAAAATGTCTAAAGCTAAATACCCCATTGGGGATCCTTCCTTTTTCTTGCACTAACCGATGTCCGAAAAAGTCAATAACTGTCTCGCCTGTGGAAAGCAAATACCACACGGAGACTTCCATTCTTACTGTGTCACTTCCTTAGGCCTAGATCACAAAGTACCCCACTGTCAGTTCTGTGCCCTCTTTAACGCTAGAACTATTCATCATAGAGCTCTGTTTATAGCCAGATATTTTTGACTTCCATCTCCAATTATCAATATGGTATCAGTCAGTCATCAAACCGCAGCTCTTCTGAAAAGACGTAAAGATAAGGATAGAGACAGACTGCATAAAGCCAAGCCTTCTGTTGACACCACCGCTAAAAGGGTCATCAGTTCTTCGGAATTCAGTGAGGTGCTTTCGCAGCCCCTGATGCCTGACTCAGTTACTTCACAGGCCTCTACTGAGACCCTTTTGGAGTCCTATATGCCGCAGAAAACTGCATCATCTAATGAGCCTTAGACTGTGTCTGCCTCGGTTGGGTCCACAGCTACTACGCAGCCACCGTCTTCTGAGGATACTGCTCGCACTTCGGAATTCACTTCAAGGCCTTCGCCCTGTCTTCCAACTAACACACCGATAGCACCGAGGGATACTCTTCAGGCCAGACTTAGAGCTACTCCAAAGAAAACAGCAAAAAGTCTCCATTCCACAACTTCTCCCCCTCCTCAAACTAGAATGCTTAAAATGGCGGAGGATCTCATCACTTTCATCCATGGTAATCAGGCCACACCAGCCAAAAGGAGAAGGGAACCTTCTCCAGACATCCAATTGGATTTAGACTCAGCGGGATCTGACTCCTCTATTTTTGAAGAGGAAAATCCTCTTACTACCTATGAAGACTCAGATGCAGAAGAATCTATTCCTTCTGCATCACCTCCGGAGGACTTTTCCTTTATGGAAACCCTCCACACCATGAGGGAAAATTTCCAGTGGGAATCAATGGATTTCCCTCAATCCAAGAAAAGACTAAGAGAATTTCTGGACCTAACCCAGCACAGGCCTCCAACTATCCCACCCATCTTGGAGGTGTTAGATGATGTTTACCAAGAATCCAGTCTTACCCCGACACCCTTCCACCTGCCCCCAGAAAACCTGATACATACTATAGGGTACCTGGCTGACATATATTCCTCTACAGAAATCCTATAACAGATCCAGAGGTGATTCCTCAGGGACCTAAGGGAGTTAAGGCTACCTCTGAAAAGAATCCTACTCCATCAGACAAAGGATCCAGGGCCCTGGACAGATGGGGAAAAAAGTATATACCTCTGTAACTTTAACTATAAAGGCTCTCAACTGTCAGTTTCACATGTTAAAATATCAACAGCACACTTTGGAACTTTTGAAACAGAACATTTCTGCTTTTCCAGATTTTGCCAACAATAAAGAGATAGCAGAATTACTGCACTCTTCATCTCAGGTGGCAAATCACTCCTTGCACAGTGGATTTGATGCCCTAGAAGCTTCTAGCAGGGAAGCAGTGACAGGATCTGTTATCAGAAGACATGCATGGGTGAAGGAACAACCTCTCTGATCATGTCAAAGCTAAGATCATGGATAAACCTTTTGACAAAGAACACTTGTTCGGAGAGAAAACTGAAGAGGTACAGATGGAACACAAAGCAAAATCGATGCAGACTGTTAAAGATTTTCTTCAAGTACAACCGCCTAGGTTCAGCAGAAATTTTCCATCTAAACACTGGTCTTTTCCTGGACCAAACAGGCAGGCACAAGGCAAAACACGTAGGGACAGACCCACCAGCACTAAAACTTAGGGCCAGCAAACAACAAAACAGCGGCCCCCCTCAGACACTAGAGCAGGGAGTTCAAAAGCAACCCTGCATGGAAAAAACTCTCAATGACTACCTTTCCCATCTCTGCCTGTCTCCACCACACCAAAAGCTAGGAGGAAGGCTATTTCTGTGCAGATAAAATTGGAACTCTATAACAAAAGATCAATGGGTCTTAAGAATCATTGCTCAGGGGTACAAATTCAATTTCCAAGAACTACCACCTCCAAGAGGGTACCCAGACCTACCGCCAAACCAGTGAAGTGCAAAACCTAATATCCCTAGGGGCAGTAGAACCTGTGCCTCCAGAACAAATTGCAAAAGGATTCTATTCCAGACTATTACTTGTTCCCAGGAAAGAGGGGACTTGGCGGCCCATCCTGGACCTATCCTTTCTCAATACCTTCCTGGTAATCCCAAAAATTCAACATGTTTACCTTAGAACAGCTTCTACCAATGCTGCCAAACAAAGCTCGGATAGTCACCTTAGACCTAAAGGATGCTTACCTGCACATCCCAATAAGGGAATCATTCAGAAAATTCCTGTGCTTCAGAGCAGGATCACTACACTTTTAATTCTCTACTTTGCCCTTTGGCTTATCTACTGTTCCCAGGGTATTCACCAACTGTCTTGCTCCTGCCATTGCCTTTTGCAGGCAAAATAATGTACAGATTTACCCTTACCTGGATGACTGTCTCATCCAGGCAGACTGCAAGGAACTGCTCCTGCAGCACCTCTCATTTGTAAAAATCATACATACCTCTCTGGGGTTCACTATCAATGAAAGGAAATCAAAACTGACATTTTTTTGCAAATTACCCACAAATGGGGGACCCCCCCCTAGGTGGACCTCTTTGCCTCTCATTTAAATCACCAAGTACAGAATTTCTGCACCAGGGAGTATCATCACCTGGTCTGGAAGGTTAATGCCCTGACCTTCCCTTGGAATATCCTCTTTCTGTATGCATTCCCACCTCTACCTCTCATTCAAAAAGTACTAATCAAGATAAGGGAGGAAAGACCAAGAGCAATACTCATTGCCCCAGATTGGCCCAGACAGCATTGGTATCCACTGCTGCACAGCCTATCTCACCAGCCTCCCTGGCAGCTACCTCTGATATCTCACCTGCCATCCTGCAAGGGGGGGAGCAATGCTACAACCAGACCTTCAGACACTCAAGCTCTCAGCATAGCTTATTCTACCAAAACAATCAAGGAATCTATGCTAAGCAAGCAAGTCCTTGACATTATCACAGAAGCCAGAAGGCCCAGCACCAGAAAATCTTACACTGGAAAATGGAAATGATTCTGCTCCTGGAGCCAGTCCAAGGAGGCAGACATACATCTGCCCTCCATTCCTCTTATTCTAGATTATCTTGCTGAGCTTTTTAATAAGGGTCTCTCCTTCTTCTCCATAAAGATCCATGCCTCTGCCATCTTGGCACACTTTAATACAGAACAGCCATTGTTCTCCCACCTTCTTACCAAATAATTCCTTAGAGGACCCTCTAATATCAGGCCTCCCAGAAGATAGCCCACCCCAACCTGGGACCTGAACTATGTTTTAGAAAAAGCTTCCTCTGCCTCCCTTTGTGCCTGCAGCATCCTCAGAAATAAAGTACCTCTCTTGGAAGACTGCCTTTCACCTGGCTATTACTTCAGCCAGGAGAGTGTCAGAGCTTCAAGCCTTAATGGCCATTGAGCCATTTATCATCTTCCATGCAGACAGGGTCTCGCTGAGAACCAATCCCTCCTTCATGCCAAAGGTGGTTTTGGATGGTACCCTCAACCAGGCCATCCACCTGCCCACCTTCTTCCCTAACCCTCAGAACAAGGGGGAAAGGATACTGCATTCTTTGTATGTGGACAGGCAACTCAGATTTTATCTGGATTGTACAAAGACATTCGGGAAAACTGACCAGCTCTTGGTCAGCTTTAAAACAGGGGCACGGGGGAAACCAATATCCAAACAGACCATTTCCAAATGGATAGCAGACTGCATACAATTTTGCTACTCCTTGCATGGAAAACTACTCACTAGGACCATCAGAACCCATTCCACTAGGGCAACCTATACTTCCACAGCATTCCTTAGAGGGGTACCCACCAAGGACGTCCTGGAAGCTGCCACATGGACTTCAGTCCACACCTTCACCAAACATTACCATCTGAACCTATTCTCAAATTCTAGGGCTGGGTTTGCCTCTGCAGTTCTGCAGGGCATGCTCACCCAATCATAAGCTTTTGTTAACCTTCCACCCGTCTCCTCAGCTTTGGGAATCTTCGCAATGGTTAGGACTGCAGCAGTAAAACATGAAGAATATAGTACAGTTGTGTACACTTACCATAAATGTAGATGTTCGAGTGTGTTCACTGCTGCAGTCATGCTTTCCCTCCCTCCTTCCCCCTGATATCTGCTTTCCTTAGAGAGACACATATTTCTACTTTTGGACTTCTTTGGTTGGTTAAGGCAAGAATAACTGAGGTAATGGCATCGCCTGCTCTCCTTTATTGCTCGGATGACCTGACATCACCCAGCAAGTGACAGCAGCAGATGCACAAAACCTTGACTTTGGTATTCGGACTGACTGAGGCCTACCACAGCATGGATAACCCAATGGTTAGGACTGCAGCAGTGAACACACTCACACATCTACATTTATGGTAAGTGTACACAACTGTACTATCCTGATGTATGCAGGCAGATGTCTCTGTTGACTGAATGGTTGCCAGAGGACATAGACCATATTCAGAATGAGATGGAGCTGTTTTCTGAGCTTTCAGGCCTGAAAATTAAAAAAAAAATCCCTTCAATTCCAGGGGCAGTCAATGGAATGAAACCCTTTAATTAAATAGTGTACCAAAAACAACCATAAACACCTGAGTATTCACTTATGTCTTCAAGTAAATAGGATGGTTGACTATAAGATTATGGGAAAAACTTTTTACAAAAGTACATATTTGGAAAAGGCTATGAGCCCCCTTGAAAGGTGGAATTAATGTACTGTAGATGATGTGCCACTCCAAAGTGTATTAATTAATTGTTAATAATACCTAACAGCTAGCTGAATGCAATTTCCAACTGATGTTGGCAATTTTTAGTACAGGAAACATTTAAAGGCTGATGATTTTGTGGTGCATACAACAGTGATGTGTAGGAGTGCAGGTTTCCCAATTTTGAAGAAATATGCTGTGACATACATATTGCATAAGTTCTTAGCTCTTGATTCACTTAATATGCCCTTGTGGTTTCAAATTGAAGGTAGGATTACCTGGGGACAATAATGGGCTATGAGGGTAGTCTGACATCTTAATAAAAAGGCTGGCACAGTTTACAAGTTTCTTATTAAGCAATTAACTGGTTTAGCGAGGTGAAGTGATTGACTGTACCTAGGAGCTTTTGATGCCATTATATAGGATCACCTTGTCCTGAATATAGGGGAAACAGATTAATGTGGCAAAAATGGATAAACAAAAGAATTGTGGTGGTGTGTTATTTAACTGATAAGGTACATGCAGTGATTAATCATCTAGCATTGTTTAGCTAGTTAGCAGCAACTTATGGTTAAGAAGTTAGAGTAACCCAGGGATATTTTCATCTGCGGCACTCAGTCTTCAGTTCAGAGCTCGGCACAACTGTTAAGTTGGCTAGTCCACTGCTGAAGACATTTTTAGGGTAGTAAGAAGGAAAATGTCTCTTAAGTATCCATAGCAATTCATATTTATGGTGGGTTTATATTGGGAGAAATTTCCCAAACTAGAGAACATGTAGAACAAAATGTTAAATGTTCTCTAGAAGCCCTCTTTCCAGCCAATGTTTATGACTTTACAACACTACCATCATTGGCTTGATTTGCAGTATGTCATTACAAACAGATCCCTAGTCTCCTTCCTTCAGGTATTCTCCATTATAGAGTAGAATATGTGGAACTGCAGCAATGTGGCCACCCTCCAAATTGTAGCCCACATCTTTTCACTCCAGGAAATAACATCCTCTGACCAACAAATTATATTATCAACAGTAGTCCAAGAGATAGTAATACATGCACTGGTAAATTCATGTGGGCGAATGTAAGGAAGCATTTGATGCATTTATGAATGGCATTGATGCAACAGGTTTGTAGAGAGCTTTAATGATCTAGCAGGGGATGGTGTATGTGCAGCCTACTGTTCAGAGCAGCAGTAACAGACAGAGAAGCAGTATGCTGATTGGAGCATGGGTGAGTGTAACGATTCTGCTAGCAGATGTAATGGAGCAGCTAGTTAGAAATACTTATTAAAGCTAGAGAGGGAAGGCAGATGCAGACAGACATCAACTGAACAGGATGGGATGGAAGGTGCACAGTGTAGGTAATGTGACATGGAAAAGGTAACACAGCCTGACTGAACTGTCTGTGGAGATGGGCAAGTTTGGGAAGACAGACTTTTCAATACATATTTATGTAAAACATAGCAGGAGGCAGTGCAAGGTATACCTGGCACATAATCCATTATTACTGCTGCTGTATGTGGGGTTTGTGAGGGATGTGCTTGCCTTATTCTGCAGTGATTCATGGTCCTGAATCATGCCAGAGTCATGTCCATATTCCAGGCACAGAGTGCAAGCTCCACCTACAGGACTTCATGTATGTTTATGAATTTAATGGCCATTTATTTACACTGCTGGGAAGATGTAATTATTTATAATACCATTGCAACTCCTGCAGTTTGTCATTTCAAATTTGGGCCTAGTGACAAATTGTCTGAATTTATCATTAAAATAAAGCATTTGGATAGGGAACAGAACACGACAAAGAATAGCAATATGTACTGAACTATTTCTCTCTCATTTTTTTTACATGTTAGTATTCATATCCATATGCTGGACAGAACATTCTAGTTAATGATAGCACGGTCCTGGCTATTTCGATGAATTGCATCGCAAGTGTAGCAATAATTCTCTGTTTCCTTAGTGTGTCCCAGTCCCAGCATGCTTTTAAACTGGTCCAGTTCTGTTGGAGAGATGCAGCTCTGGAATTGCTAATACCAGACACAAATGTTGCTGTAACTAAATTTCATGTTAATACCTCCTTTATATTTAAAATAACATTGTACAGTGTAGACTTGACACTTGAGTATGACAGAAAGGCATCTTGATAAAATGTAAGGAATGTTTTTACTTCATTCTTCCTTCCCACTGGGGATGACCTTATTGGACATGATTTTCTTGCTTAAATATGACTAAATTCTGAAATGTATATGCTTATTATATTTAGCTGAATAAGTGCCTGTAATTTTGAATATTTCGTTGCAGTCGTTTTACTTATTTATTATTCTGTACTTGTTTTCTAGTAAAAGATCAGGTTTGCCTAACTGGAGACAAAGGAGTTCTGCGTCCTGGACAAACTCTTGTTGAACACAGAGCTGACGGTGTCTGTCATACTGTACAGTGCACTGACAGAATTGATGCCATTACGAACTACTACCAGATTACTGTTACAACAACCAACTGTACAGAGCAATGTGAATCAGTAAGCATTGTTGTACTTTCTTAGCTTGCAATACTACAGTCATGTATCTAAGTGAAACATTCTGAATGCACTTCTCCTGTGATGCTTAAAAAGAGAAACTACTATATGTCCTCCTTCTGTAGGTTGAGCAGGAATTTATGTTAAATAAACTTATTATTGTAGAGTGTCCTCATAAAACCTCCATTAAAGTCTACTTAGCTTAAATAGACAATGCTTTCATAGATCCTCTAATGGGAAAACATGGTCATCGCTGGCTAAATATTTGTATCACAGACAGAAATAGTTGATCTCATTGACAGAAGGCTAATCAGTTTTCAACATAGTAACAGCTGCAAGCACACTCAGTAATATTGCCTGTCACTTCAAGGAACCTGATGTGCTTATTTATTTAATAATTTCAAGCCACTAAATGAGTAAGAGGTTGCCTGCTGCACTGAGGATACAGTTCTGATCTGATGATTAATCTAATGCTCTTTAGCACATAATTAGAAATAAAAAACTACTTAAACCTGCCTATAAACTTGCTTTCAACTTTCACTACAATTAGTCAATAAAAATGATGGATTAACAAGAAGTGTAATGTTGGGGTGGGGGGGTTGCAATCTGCCTGCAGAATAATCTACAATTGAACAGCCTCATCTGGCGGAAGAAAAGCATTTAACTGCAAACATTGTTTACAGGGTATTTCAAATATGAGGATGCCATGCACACTGATTACACCCATGGATACCACCAGAGAAACACACTGATGTTATAGGTTCATAGGTTCATAGGTTCATACTAGGCTATCTGCCCGAGGGCATTTACAAGCCTAGCCCATCGTTTTGTGGCTTACGCCACCCCTTTAGTATGGGGAACTATACCCATTATTTTGCTGTGCCTCTGTCGAGCAGTGACACTGAGGTAATCCCTGGGGTATATCTGCGATCTCCCATCCATTGGTCAAGATTTCTCTTGAACAAGGCCAGCGAGGTGCTCTGCCTCACATGTACCGGGATTTTGTTCCACAGCATAGGGAGTCTTTGGGTGATGAATCTATCCCTCCAGCACGTCCTATTAATAGCCGTGTCGAGGTTTAAGTCTGCCGCCCTTGTGGCTCTGATGCATCTAGATTTTTGAGGTGAAGCATATTCATCAAATCTGGGTTTGACATGGCCTTGTATGTTAGGCAAAGGTCACCTCTGAGCAAGCGGTAAGCGACTGAATAGAGCTGGAGTTCTTTCAGTCGGGCAGCATAGGACAGATTTTTGGGACCCTTTATCCTTTTGGTGAGGAACTTTTGTGGCCTCTCCAGCTGCTGCAAGTGTCGGGTCAGATACATTCTGAATGGGGCATTGTACTCAATCATTGGTCTGATGAGTGATGAGTAAAGGGAGACTATGACCTCCCTTGATCTAGATGAGAATCCCTTCATGATAAGGTGGGCAATGTAGAAGGTCTTCCTAACTACTTTAGCTACATGGGTGTCGAATGACAGACTACTATCAACCTGGGTCCCCAGGTCCCTGATAACTTCTTCTGTGCTCAGTGGATTGCCACCTATTTGGTAGCTAGGGGTAACCTTGTTTTTCCCAAAGGGTATGACTATGCATTTTTTGGCATTTAACTTTAGGCCGTGGCTCTGGCACCAGTTATCCGCTTCTGTGAGACCCTTCTGAAGGATATCTGTGTCAGATGTGTTTTCTACTATGGCGCCCAGTTTGCAGTCATCTGCAAACTTTGTCAGCCATAACCCTCCTGTGTTTGCTTGTACTTCGGAAAAGTAGATGCCAAACAAGAGTGGGCCCAGGACTGAGCCCTGTGGGACACCACTTGTGACAGGCTTTGAGTCTGACATGGCGCCAGCAACTCTGACCCTGTGGGTTCTGTCACTCAGCCAGTTTGCAACCCATCTTGTGATGTATGGGTTAACATTTAAGCTGATGAGTTTTTCAATGATACCCGAGTGGGGTATTGTATCGAAGGCCTTAGCCAAATCGAGGTAGGCTGTATGGACTGCCTTTCCCTCATCAATGGCTTTGGTGACTGTTTCAAAAGTCAACCAAGTTTAAAAGGCATGATCTGCCTTTGACAAAGCCAAACTGGGTTGGATCCAAAGTCTGCAAATTCCCTATGTCTTTATTTATGAGGTCCATTATGATCCTCTCCATGGCTTTGCAGATAAGGCTTGTCAAGCTAATGGGCGGTAATTTCCAGGGTCGGTGGAGGCACCGCCTTTGTGAAGTGGGACCACAGTTGCAGTGCGCCACTCCTGGGTACGTATCCAGAGGTAAGACTTTGATTAAACAGCTGTCCTAGCTGTGGGTTTAATTCCTCATTGAGTTCGTGGAGCACACAGCCGGGGACACCATCAGGTCCCATGGATGCTGTGTTTTTGCTTTGGAGAGAGCAGTTCTCACTTGGGCGCTGGAGATGTTTGGGGGCTGCAATCGTTTGGTATAGATATCTCTCCTTTTGGGGAGGGAGGGAGAAGTTTGCACTGAACCTGTCAGCCAGTATGTTGGCAATGTCTGTAGGATCAGTAATCTTCACATCATTTTGAACTAGTTCTGAGCATATCTGGGAGTTTCCTCCTAGGTTTCTAACATAGCTAAAGAAGGCCTTATGATTGTCTTTTGAGTCTTTAGCTATTTTTCTCTCGAAATTTGCTTTGGATGATTTTATGAGAGCTCTTAGTTTTTACTTATAGTGATCAAGGGTGTCTTACCTTTTAAGGATTTTGCTCTATCTTGTAGTAGCTTCCTCCTTTTGTTGTAGAGTTTGTTTATGGCTGGGGTCCACCAGACTGGACGCTTGCCTTTGGTACAAAGAGTCTTTGTTTTGCTTGGGATTGCCTTATCCATGCAGTCCTGCAGGTGCTGGTAGAAGGCATTTGTAAGTGATTCAGCGGCTTGAGTACTGTTTTCCGCCAGCTCGGGGCCATAAAGGAGACCACACTAGTCTTTAGAAGTGTGAAGTCGGCTTTTGAGAAGTTCTTTACTGTGGTCTTTTTATTTCAGGTGGGGGTGGGATGAGGACCTCCAGCGAGATTAGTTTGTGATCTGATCTCACCAGTGAGGGGTATACTTCCGGTGTTGAACATTGTGCTCCCATGTTCGTGATGATGAGATCAAGTATGTTATCTCCTCTTGTGGGATGGTGACTAGTTGTTCCATGGCATTTGAGTTTATGAATTCCAGGAACTTTTGGGCTAGGGTGTTTGGGCTTGAGTAGTGTTCCCAGTCTATATTAGGGTAATTGAAGTCACCTAGTATGATGGTGTTTGGTGATACATTTATCCCTCTAGTGTTTTCAGGAAGGCCATGTGAGGTTCCTGAGTTTGTGAGGGTGGCCTGTAACATGCTACAATTTGCAGAGCAGTCTTGCCTATGGTTAATTGCACCTGGATGGTCTCCGATGCATCGTGCGTTGCCACCAGTCTTGAGGTGTGGGTGTCCTTGATGAATATGGATACCCCCTCCTTTCTTGGTATTGTCCGGATTTTGGGGCCAGAACGCATGATATGAGGTAAAACCTGATAGCGCTGGGGTGCTCTCAGGAGCCTTGAACCAGGTTTCTGTCACAGCACAGACATCGATGTTCTCCATACTGAGAAGGGCCTCGAAAGTGCATTTTGAGATTTAGACTTCTGGCATTGAGCAGCATTACCCTTAGTTTTTCCTTTTTGTGTTCTAGGGTGGTAGGTTTAGAATTTGAGCCTTGCCTAAAAAGGCACTATGGGGTGGCAAGAGCCTTTGCCAATATCCGAATCCCAGGGGTGACAGGTGCAAGCTGTCCCCTGCGAAGCAGCGTGGCTTGCCCAGCATGTCATCCCAGGCAGACAGATACTGGATCCCCTTTGAATGACACCAGTGTTTAAGCCAATTGTTAAAGCTGATCATCTTATCTCTGTATTGTGGCATCATTCTTGGTGAAGGTAGGATACTGCTCAAGGTCAGGGTCATACCTGCCTGGGCTACATAATCAGAGAGCTCCTCAATGTCTCTTTTCATGTTGTCCAAGGAGGTACATCTCAGGTCGTTTACACCAGCGTGGACAATGACTGAGTCATATTTGTACCTGCTGTTGAGAGACCTGAGTGCTTGCGTTATGTGGCGGATTCTAGCGCCCGACAGGCAGCTTACTGTGACCTTCTCCTTACTCAGCCTGGTGAGCGGGACGTCAGTGTGTCTGACTATGGAGTCACCAATGACTAGTGTGTCTGGCATTGTGTTTGGCCTTAAGGGCTGTGACTGTTTGACACTCTGACTGTGAGGTCTATGTGTTGCAGGTGTTGTGTTCTGAGGTGGTGGTTGTTTGGGTGTCTGCTTTGGTGGCCTCTGCTGTTTTGGTAGATTTTTGATCAGAGCCTCCGAGTATGTCTTTGTGTGTTTATGTGTATGATTTGAGGTTGTAATGGTACTATGTGAGACTGGGTCTATAGTGTGTGTGGTAACCTTCTCCTCCTGACTGGTCTTGCCAGTCCTATGTTGAGAGAGCTCAGCCTCCAGTTTGGCCATATAGTTGCATCTCTCGCATGTATTTGTGTTTTGTAGGAGGAGGAGAGGGTTGTCTGTGTACATGAGGCAATTGTAACATTGCCTCAATATTCCCAGGTTCACCAGCTGAGCAGGAGAGGACACTAGCAACTGATCCCTCGACATGCTAGAAGGATAGACAAAAAACTTTAAAAAAGATTCAGGGGGACGTGGGTGACCGAGAAATGGGGGGTTACCTTTTTGGGGTACTATCTATGACAAGAGTGCCGAATCAAGGTAATAAGTACTGTAGGAGCAAGTGCTAGGTTTAACAGATAGAGAATAGTCTACTTGGAGTCAAGTAGAGATGATCTTTTTAGTTATAGGATACGCTGATTTGATCAGTAGTATAGTTCGAGGAAGGTAGTTTTAAGGGAAAATTTGAAGAGTGGACTTTAGGTAGCCCGAATAGTTTAAACCTGCTTAACCGGCGCTGCCCTACTGTTCAACAGTGGCAGCTCCGCGCTAAATCAGCTTAACGCTGGCTACGCTTTTATACCAGGGGCTGGAAAAGATAGAAACTGGCCCAAACGACCAATAAACTACTAGTTACTGGCTGAAACCTCACAAAACTGGACAAAAGGCAGCTCAATGCTTCCCACTCCCACTGGTAAGCAAGGTAACTTCCTCTCCCCCAAATAAGGCAAGGAAACAGTACACAGGAACTACAACCAAGGCCCAGGAATCAGCAACTCTGAAACTGGACTAAACTAGTAAAGCAGGAAAAACAAGAGATATTTTTTCTTTTTTCTTTTTTTTTCACAAAACAGGCAGAAACAGGTACAGCAAACACTTATAAATGCTATGAATCAGCTACTACAGCTTACACAGAAGAATTTGCTACAAATACAGTCAAATAGTAACAAACAAGGATTCCAAGTGCAATATTAAGTTAAATGCAGTAAAAACAGCTTCAATGTAACAGAAAGGCAGGCGAAAAACAGTTGCTAGGTATTCAGATGTGGAAAGCAACAAAAAATATACTTAGTATCAAGAAAAGTTGCTTATTCAGCTCTCTGCAGCCTGGATTACTCTGCTGGCCCACGTGGAGTCTGTGCTGAGTAGGTACAAGCTGAAAAACGCGCGTTTACCGGGTTCTTATATACATGGGAAGATTGTGTGGCTTATGTGATCAGAATTCTATATTAGCAATACTGTCTTTACCATTAGAACCCAAAAAAGTCTGCATTAACTAAAATGACTTCTGCTTTGAGGCCCATTTTTTTTACCTATTGTGGAAATAAATATGGATGACCCTCAGCTTTTAATGTAGATAACCAGAATAACTTTCTTAAGGGAGAGCATTCTCATATTACATTTTTTATCAAATGCAACTGAAAATTGCAAGGCATTTTATCTAAACTATGAAAAACTGCTTACAGGATGATGGATGCTAATGTATAGTCACTTTGTTGGGAAAAAGACCAGACAACACGACAAGTAAGTTATGTGTAATGGAACTTCAGTAGTCTGGTAAGATTCCTAATAAATGTCTCAAAACCATTTCTTTGAATCCTGTTTTGAGTGAATAAAAAATATTCCAAGAGTTTAGATAAATAGTTTAAGAAAATATGTTTTGTGAAAAGCAAAGCTCCATCATCTGTCATATATAAAGCTGAATTCCCACATCTGCTTCTAATTTTAATCTAAGTCAAGATCGGGACTCAGAAAAACTTGCAACAATTCAGATCTCAAGTCCGAAGGTTTCTTCATCATGGTAAGTCTGATTGATTCTGAGGCTGCTCTCTCACTACTGTTTCCCATAGTTGAGGGTAGCATGAAGACTGGTCTCTCTGGGGAAGCCACATGCTAATACTGCAATCCAGAGTAGCAGCTAATGCAAATGTGCCCATGTATTCTTCTCTGGACATGGTGGCGGCTGTGAATTAATGTGACAAAAAAGTCCATAAAACCATTCTACTGAGTTCATTTTTTTGTTAGTAGAAAAAAGTGAGCACTATCTTTTGACAGCATTCACACCCCCACTCCTGTGAGAGCAGTCATGGCTTTTACTGTAACTATAGGTAAGTATGGAGGAAACCTTGTTATGTGTCTGTACCTGTATGTGTATAACTACTCTGTAGAAGGTAAGTTTTGGAAGATATCTTTGTAGATGTGTGTGTGCGTGTGTGTGTGTGTGTGTGAGTGTGTGTGTGTGTGTGTGTGTGTGTGTGTGTGTGTGTGTGTGTGTGTGTGTGTGTGTGTGTAAGTTGGAGCATGTGTCGGTATGTGAGTGAATGCTTTAGTGCTTGCTTATGTCTGCTTGGGTGTGTGTGCGTGTGTGTGTGTGTGTGTGTGTGTGTGCGTGCGTGTGTGTGTGTGTGTGTGTGTGTGTGTGTGTGTGTGTGTGTGTGTGTGTGTGTGTGTGTGTGTGTGTGTGTGTGTGTGTGTGTGCGTGTGTCTCTGTCTGTGGGAAGCAGTTATTTTGTCATAATCACATTTCAATGAATCACAATGGACTGAACAAATTTAACTGAAAGCATATGTCAATGAATCATGATTGAAAATTGTTAAGTAAAGAAGCAGTAATCCACTGTTTGCATTTTTTTCACTTTTCTCAACTGTTGTGCAACTGAGTAGTGTATATATATATATATATATATATATATATATATATATATATATATATATATATATATATATATATATAAATCTATCCTGCCAAATCCACTTCTATCAGAGATGTGGACTTTAAAACAAAAAAAAAATTATCAAATTTTTTAAAATGCTTACAAACAGTTGAATGTTTGGAAAGTGCATTCTGTAGCATACCCTTTTTAATAGCATACAAATGCTTGTAAATAAACTTACAAAGCAATTATTCAGTCCTGTCATTGTAAAATGCTTGACAGGCTGTGCAAATTATACAATTAGTTGCACAGCTGTACCTTCCAGTTCAAGTGATTACCCTAGAATAATTCTCAGCCATAATATTCACAGCATCCAATATAAATCAACGCTGGACAACTCCCACATTTTTCATTCCTTTTCCATTTACAGTATATGTAGAAATATCAGTATTACTCCCTTTTTTAAAACAGAACCTTTACCTTTTCTCCTTTTCGAAAAACAAACTTGGATTGAAACCCTAATTTCTTTGCTTGCCAAACCAAAAGATCCCTCAGCCTGACAGAATTTTTAAAGTAATTATTGAAAAAATCATAAGACCCAACCATATTTCCAAAAAAAAAATGTTTCTTAAATATCATTCATTGGCTCCTCCCCATTTAACGTATATTTGAGCATGAAAGAATCAAAGGTGGAGGTGTATCCATCTTCATTAAAACCAAATACACCTCAAGAGTAAGAGTATCTTGAGCTATGCCAGGTCTAACTAACTATAGATAAAACACACTACCACATCACAGCTAGCTACAGCTCCCTCACCATGAACCAAGAGAAGCAAAGCATCGTACCACATCACTGCTAGCTACAGCTCTCTCACCATGAACCATGAGAAGCAAAGCATCCTACCACATCACTGCTAGCTACAGCTCCCTCACCATGAACCAGGAGAAGCACACCACCTACCTGGACTTGCTAGAGTCATTCATTATACAATCCCCCTGCTAACGCAGCCAGCAATGACTCCTATGCAGAGTAGTACACAGATGCTCTGTACAATCACTTAAACAACTGTATAGACTCGGCTGTACTTGACAGGAATACAGTCCGCTTCTCTAGAAAAAAACAAGCCACCCTGGTGGACCTCAAGTGTGAATAGGTTAAATAACAAAAGCAATAAACTGTTATCTAAGAACAAAAGGGAACTACTCAGCAGAAGAGGAATACCCTCCACAGCTTGGACAAGCAAATCAGATATCTTGCAATGTCCTCTAAAGCTAGTTATGAGGCTAGATTAGCATCCCTAGCTAAGGATAATCATAAGGCATTCTTTAGTTATGTCCAAAATCTAAACAGGAATGCCCAGCTACGTGCCGAACTTATAGTGAGTGGTACTACGCATATTGAACACAAGGAAATTGAAAACCTGTTGGCTGACAGTTTTGATGCAAACTTCACCCTCTGTCCCCACCAGCCATACCTCCAGTCCTCTACCTAGTATCTCTGAAGAGCAGGCCATATCTGCACTCTCCAAGGCCAAAAACATGGTCTCAATGGGACCAGATAACATCCTAGACTGCTTACTAAACAATCTAAAACAAGACCTAGTGGAACCACTTGGCACTCTCTTTAACCACAGCCTGAGCACTGGCTTTGTTCCAGCAAAGTGGAGAACAGCAACAGTAACCCCCTTGCACAAAAGGGGTCCATCAACCGACGCTGGGAACTATAGACCCACAAACTTTAACCAGCCTTATCTGCAAGGCCGTGGAAAAAATCATCATGGACCTTATCAACAAGGACATGGGCAAACTTGAAACTCTTGACCTGACCCAGTTTAACTTTAAGGCTAGATCATGTTTATTAAACCTGGTGGACGTCTTCAAGAATGTCATCAAAGCCCTTAATGAAGGCAAAACAGTCCATACAACCTATTTTGACTTGGCCAAGGGTTTTGACACAATCGTCCACTTGGGTATCATTGAAAAACTCTCCCAGTTGGAGATTAACCCAGACGTCACTAGATGGGTTGCCAACTGGCTCACCGACAGAATGCATACTGTCAAAGTTGGGGAGTCCACCTCTACCAGTAGACCAGTTACCAATAGTGTACCACAAAGATTTGTGAAAGGCCCTTTACTGTTTGGAATCTATTACTTGAAAGTCCGGGCAACAGTAGATGGCAGGTGGCTTACCAAGTCTGCTGATGATTGCAAACTGAGAGCAATCGTTGTGTCCCCCAATCATATTAACATATTACAAAAGAGGCTAACACAGACAAATGACTGGTGCCAAAGCCATGGACTAAAACTAAATACAAAAAAGTGTATTATTATCCCCTTTGGCAAAGAGGAAGTCCCTGCAAATTACAGTATTGACAGCACCCCCCTAAACTCAAGCCCAGTGGTGTGAGATTTGGAAACACAGGTTGATAGCAACTTAAACTTCGATCACCATGTGTCCACAGGCGTAAGGAAAGCCTTCTATCTGGCACTTCTCATAAGTGAGGGTATTGTATCCAAGACTTGACCCTCATCAGACCACTAATAGAGTACATTGCTCCCTTTTGCATGTACCTCACCAGATATCTGCAGCAGCTGGAGACACCACAGATGTTTCTCAATAAGAAAATTCAGGGCCTCCAAAACATGACCTATATGGAAAGAATGAATGTTCTGTTACTGTACTCTGTATCCTACAGGCTGCTGTGAGGTGACTTGTACCTGGCCTACAGAGTAGTCTCTGACCCTGCCCTAATAGAAATGCTGCACATCCACAAACCAAATGGAACAAGAGTCACTCGGTCCAGGGATCTCAACCTAGCCAGTAATGTAAACAGAACATGCTTAAGAGACAGTTATGTCTCCGAGAGATTGCCGATCCTCTGGAATAAACTCCCAATTCACTTGAAGCAGGGGTCCTCTATGACCCTATTTCAGCACAACCTAGACAACTGGATGGGAGACAGGGAATTCACCCCTGGAGTGGCACCTATGTCCCTCATGAATGGGTAATCGGTGCTGATCATAGACACCCTACAACTAAGACCATCTAACAATGGTCACTTAAGGAAGAGGGGTATAACATGGCTAGACATGTAAAGGCCATAGGGCCATTAGCCTAGTAACCAGTGAATGAAGTTTTGATAGAAAGCACATTTCACTGAAAATCATTTGATAGAAGTCTCATTTCACTGAAAATCAATTCCCTGAGCACAATTCACTGAAAGCTTACTTCATTGAAAACTCATTTGACTGAAACTCATTTCGTTGAAAGGTAATATGCCATCTAGCCCACTGTAGTGTGATCTGGAGTTAGTATATATTGTAAGGGGTGTGTGGGGCGTAGCCCCCCCCCCCCCACATAGTTTGCATATATATCATCTTCTGGAAAGAGTTATTAATTTGACTCGTAAATATGGATGTTTATGATTTACATTTCAAATACCCCCCAATGTGGGGGGCTGTGCCCCCCACACCCCCTTACTATATATACAAACTCCAGGATTTTACTACAGTGGGAAAGAGGGCATATACATTTCGACAAAATGAGTTTCAGTGAAATGAGTTTTCAGTGAAGTGAGCTTTCAGTGAATTGTGCTCAGGGAATTGATTTTCAGTGAAATGAGACTTCTATCAAATGAGTTTCAGTGAAATGTGCTTTCTATCGAAACTTCATTCACTGATTACTAGGCTAATGGCCCTATGGGTTTTACATGTCTATCAAAATTCTATCAAAATTCAGTATTTTGAGGCTATAAAGTCGAAACCTGAATACAACAAAAACTCAGAAGCGCGAAATTCAAAATCTTGCACACCGGAGATTTTGAATTAGAGCTTCTACTCCACACACACACACACCTTCCTCCCCACACACAAACACAAGCTCTCTACTACATAAAAGCACGGGAGGCAAGTCCGCTTGCACCTCCCATGTGGGGGGGGTCTGCACCCCGCCACACCCCCCATGTAAATATTCTAACTCCGAGGTCACACTACATGCAAATACACACAAAACACCACCACACAAGCTACATTCTCCTCGCACACACACATCACAGCAACAAAACACACTAACACACACCACAGCTCCTACCCAAAACCCTTAACAAATAAATACTTACCTGAATCCACAACCACAGTGAAACACCAGAAGCGCTAATTCAAAATCTCCAGTGTGCGAGGCTTTGGATTTTGCACTTTTGAGGTTTCGTTGTTTTCAGGATTCCACTTTATGGGCTTGAGATAATGATATTTCAATATTTCAGTATTTTGAGCTTCTAAAGTGAATATATAAATATATATATATATATATATATATATATATATATATATATATATATATATATATATATATACATATACATATATATGTGGATCTACTTCGCATTGTTGAAACCCCACATAATCGAATCCTGTTACAGCGAGACAAAACTAGTGAAACCTCACTTATGTGAAAGACCACATCAGTGAAAACAACACCCAGGAAAGGAACCACTTGGCCAACATGCACACATTAGACCCAATGAAGTAAATCAAACCCACTGAAGTGGAGGGCTTCACCCCCACCCCCCCGTAACGAAATATACCAACTCTGAGATCACACTATAGTGAGGAAAAGGTCACATACCTCCATGGTGGCCAAGGGGTTCCCTTCCCAGGCACTGTCTGAACAACTGGATTATCAAATGGACATTATGTTGAATGATTGCTTTGCCAACAGAGAAGTATGTGTGTGTTTGTATGCATGGGTGTGGGTTAGAGTAAGGGTTAGATAAGCAGTAAGATTAAGTGTGCGTGTGATTGTATGCATGGGTGTGGGTTAGAGCAAGGGTTAGATAAGCAGTAAGATTAAGTGTGTGTGTGTTTGTATGCATGGGTGTGGGTTAGAGTAAGGGTTAGATAAGCAGTAAGATTAAGTGTGTGTGTGTGTGTGTGTGTGTGTGTGTGTGTGTGTGTGTGTGTGTGTGTGTGTGTGTGGGTTAGAGTAAGGGTTAGATAAGCAGTAAGATTAAGTGTGTGTGTGTGTGTGTGTGTGTGTGTGTGTGTGTGTGTGTGTGGGGGGGGGTGATTGTGTAAGCTGCCATGTTTAGTGGTAGTGTTATGAGTATAGCTTTTTTAATGTTAAGATTACATTAGGGTCAGGAAGGGTTAGTGGCAGCACTTATTACTAAGGTGGAGTTGGGGAGTAAGACAAATTTGAGCTGAGTGTGGTGTCTGTTATGGGTAGTGCATTGGAATTTGTACTGAGTTTTGATTTGTTGTTTGTACAATATAATGAATGGTTGAAATAGCATGGTACGTTTTGCATGTCGATCAATTTACATGTTAACCATTCATGCGTATGTTTATTAGTAGCAAATTTTGACTAACTTCTGATGGCATGTGTGTTATGCATATGCCAGTTTTTTATATTATTAGTATTCATTTAGAGTATAATGTTTTCCCAGTTTGTTCTTAGTTGCCAAGTAGTATGTTCCAGGGGCAGACTATTGAATAGAAATGGATCAGTCATTGTCTTGTAGACTATAAGAAAGGTGATATAGTAATGACAGTTCATGTAATCTTTCTAAAGAATGCAAGTTTTTAAATGATTTTTCTAGTAAGGAATTATTGTAGAGTTTTGAGTTCTTTCAGGTTGCTTTGTTGACGGCTACACAATGAATCACTTACTTTTCTCAAACTCTAAGCCTTAACAAATCACAATACTCACCTTTAAAATCCAAGCAGAGTTATTTTTCAGATTAGAAGATCATTGCACAGTAAATTCATTATAGTTAATGATAATGAATGTTTACATCAGTTTAATTCATTTATTTAATAATGTATGTACCCTTCAACAGGCCCAACGTCATGCAGAAAATGCAACAATCTAGGTGGATTTGGGCTGCTCATGGCAGCAGTTACCAAGTTACAGTGTCTTTAGTTGCACAAGGGATGTTGTCACATCTCTTCAAATCTTTCAGTTTTTGAGGGAAAATAAGCTCATAGCTAGAGTTATACAATTTTATAAGCAAAAAAACATATTTTCTATACTTTGTGCAATCTGTACTAAGTTTTACAACTTGGTAACTATAGAAAGCTAAATGGTACCTCTTTTCTCTGTTTTATATCTATATATCTATATCCATCTATATCTATATATATATATATATATATATATATATATATATATATATATATAATAGGTTGTTACAAGTACAAGGCATTGTATCATATTTATATTTAAGTGTATATTGTTTTTTACAAAGACTTTTTCACCTTCTTAGTCGATTCTATGTCCCTTTCAAAATTGTATTTCTGTTTTCCTGCCTGAATATATTCTGCAGTCCATTATAAAGTCTGAATTTGTAATTATTTGTAATTTTGCTTTACATTGACAGTAAGACACTGTCCGGTTCTATTCTCAGCTAGAGCGTCTTCTGTGTGGAGACATACGTGAATGGGCGTACCTTCGTTGATTGAAGGTTGTGCGTCAGGCCTGGCAAGCCGGTACGTAAAAATCAACTGCCAATCATTAGCAGACCGGAGTTCCGCTGCTGCGACCCCTAACTGGGAAAAGCCAAAAGACACAAATTGACAAAGACAATATATTTTTTTATTTTTTTAAGAGGGAATAGTATTTTCTAACTGTGTTCGACCTTGCACTTATATCCAAAAGGGAATGTTTTACATGACCAAGAAACAGTAAATTTAAATAGCTTGCAAGAAAGAGTTAACTGTTACTAATTTCTGCCAGTAGTTTGAAGAATATAAATAAAGAGCATTCTGCATAGTTTAATCTCGATCAGTTGACTCTGTAATAACATTTGTTTTTCTAGAACCAAGTGTATGAACCACCACCTGATACAACATCTTGCTGTGGAACATGCAAGAATATGTCTTGTGTTTACAGCATGGATAATGGAACTGCCATACATTTCCAGGTAAATGTATAAATGAAATGCTTTTGATGAGAAACCATTATTAGCATGATGAAAGCATGTTGAGCTGAGGTACATTATATAAATCATAGAGTGCTTAGTGAGATCAGTGGGGAAGATTAATGTAAGGTTAGTAAAAAGTTTGATGAAGCCACATCTGTTTTGACTATATTGGAAATAATTGTTCTGAAGGCTTCATTTTAAATTCAAAACACTCACTGTTTATAAACTACAACAATACTGAGGACAAATTATTCTTATAGTTGAAGGCAAGCCTTAAAAATTTGTTTACATGTCAACCATAAAAAGATGGACTGTCATGAGGGATCAGAAACAGCCCATCAGTTAGAGCTGTAGTAAAAAGGACTGTTTGCACTATACAGTATTTTGCAGTTCAGAAGACATTAGCCACAAAAAAGAAATACCTCATTATCAGCTACTTTGCATGTCTCCGAATCACCATTAATTAGCACTAGTGCAAATCAAGACTTTCCTGCAGTAGTTCACACCAGCAACCCATGCATCAAGTTGGCACAGGCACTCTCCTCATTTATTCATTCTCTGTTGCACATGTCCAAACACAAAAACAGACAAATCTGTATCTGTATTTGTAGAAGTTATACATTGTTTCTTCTTATTTCATTGTCACTTTCCCCATAAATCATTGATCCTTTCAGTCATGCAATAATAGCAGACAATAGATTTACAATCTTTTTGGTGTTTGTAGACTGCATATTGATGCTGGAGATGTTGCTCCATTAACTACTTTTTAAGGGAGACTTGGTAATACTTTAAATAATGTCCCTGATGGCATATAGTGATCCTCCCAGCTTTGTACTAAAGTTCCCCCCCGCTGTCCCTCATAATCCACATACTTTTGCAGGCACTAGATCATGCCATATATTATACCTTTATATATCTTATTATGGAAAAAAAATACAGGAATGGATTAGTTAACATACTGTGTTAATGTGTCTTTCTGAGTAAAGAGTGCAAGGTTTATAATTCACCCTTTCACATTATGTATTTTTAGCACACTTAATAGCTGTTATCACATATCCCTAACATATTATGTGGCACAGAAAACTGATATCCTCTGTCTGAGATGGGAAACTTCAGGGTTTAACTTGTTTGTAGAGACTTTTCAGAATGATATTCCTGGTGTCTAGTGCCCCCCTCCCCCCGCATATCTTTCACTCTGAAAACTTGATTTTTTTCTTTGGTACCTTTAAGGTGCATTACATAGACTTTACCTGGTGTCCAGTGTTCTCCCTGACCCAAGTTTTGTTTAATTTCTGATAAGGCATGATAGTAAATAGTTATCCCTGGTATTGTGCCTCCCCACCAACCCTATGTGCTGTTAATATGTGATATTAAAGTATTCTCCCTGGTGTGTAGTGCTCCCTCTGACCCTATGTGGTAAAATGTGCTCATTAGTCTAGGGAAGTATGCAAGAATGTCAGTCCCACCTCCATCCCCCACACAAATTCACACATTTATGCAACAAACACATGTACAGACACACACACACGCACACACACACACACACACACACACACACACACACACACACACACACACACACACACTATTAACCTATCCTCCTACTAACCTTCATATTGTGACAACCCAGGCAGATGCGCACTCGCACATAAACTCATATGCAGACACACCCCAACACTACCTGACTGCTAAACTCCGCAGCACTTACCTTTGTTTACTAGCCTATGTAGTACTTAAGGCCATGCATAATGATCATTATGTATACTATATAGTTCACAAAGCATGCCGGTGGGTGTAAATAGTTTCTATAAAATGGCTATGGGCCCTATATTAGCTTAAAAAAGTTATTGTTGCGGCACTGAGCAGTGTCACTCTTCACTATCAGAATACTTCTGTCCTTGGGTGAAATCAAAAACAAATATGACCAAACGGATACAAACTGGGTTGTAAAAATGGAAAACTTTAATAAAAACAAAATTCAAACTCCAGACGATAAAATAGATTAGCGCTTTCGTCCGTTTAACTTAAACACTTCGGACTTCTTCAGATGCTCTACGCACCTAAACATCAGCTTAAATAACAATAATCCTTCCATTAAATAAACCCAGTTAACAATATTGTCTTAATCAATTAAATATATGACATCACTTTGAGCACTCCCCTTTACTTTAAAACCAGCCTTATTGCGATACACGTTACTTATAAATGACCATAGTTGTAGTACATATAAAAATATAGAAACATACAAAAATACTATAAAATACTATGAAATTCTAAAAATTATATGAATATATATATATACAATTATCTATCCAATAAATAAATACATGTGTACCAAAATCAAATGCTTTTATCTATCCAGAGCTTTTAATCTCAATAAGCAATAAATAGAACATTTGTTTAAACCGGGCCAACTGCATGCATTAAGCCTCAGTTGCTATAATAACTCTTTTTTTCTCTAAATATAACTCCATGCACCTCCCCTTGAACTAATATTAATTTTATCAATAGCCATATATTTAAAAATGTGATCAGGGAACTGAAGTATATGTCTTGCCAAAGCATTATTGCCCTTGTTTTTCTTAATGTTATATTCATGTTCATATATCCTATCACTGAACCTTCATTCAGTTTTTCCTACATAGAAACATGAACATTTTTGGCAAGAAGCCAGATATACAGCATTTTTTTGTGTTACAATTAAATCTGTCCATCAATTTATATTCAATTTCCGGTACCGTAAAGCAATTCCCTATTTTGATTTTACTGCAATATGGACACCTACCACATTTTGTCATGCAATTTAAATGACCTTTTTCTCTCCAATTAGATCTCTCCAGTATATTTTTAAAATTTGCCCTCTCCAAAAAATTACTTTGAGCGTCAACCCCACCTTTTCACTAATGTTGTTATCATCCAGCAGAATGGTCCAATTTTTTGCATGTTCCAATTTTTTGTGAGAATCCATTTAACTAATTTATGATCAGCGCTAAATGTAGTTACAGAATTCAAAGAGAAGTCAAAATTAGTTAATACTTTATTTCTTTCCTCCATGTCCCCTAACAGTCGGTCCATATCAACTATATTAGTGACACTACACAGTATAGGCTGAAAAATTCCACTCTTCCTCTTGTTAAATACCTCTGAATAGAGCCCCTGTAGTAAATTTGTCGGGTACCCCTTTCTCTTAAACATAGAAATCAAGTTCTCATATTCTTTGACAAGATCATCTTCCACAGACACCATTCTATCTTTGAAACAATTTATCTTGGACACTGCAGATCAACCCAGGACTAGGATGGTCAAAAATTAAAAATATATGTGTGTGATATATTTCTTTTTTTAATCGAGTCTATATAAAAGTACTGCAAAATGCAGAATTTGTATGCATATAGCACTCGCATGGATATACACTTATATTTATATATCTGTACCAAAAAAAGTCCAGACACCAACTAGCACTTTCGTTCAACTTTAATCCACTTGAACTTCTTCAGAATCAATACACACCCAACATTAATTCCTTTAAATACCAAATTCAACAATCATATGACATGCCTTTAAATACCAAATTCAACAATCACATGACATGCCTTTTTTTGCTGCACGAACCCTTTGTGTTGGATTACTTAGTTTTAGTCTGTTTTCTAAATGTATATATCTGTATATATAAATATAACACTGTGTGTGTGTGTGTGTGTGTGTGTGTGTGTGTGTGTGTGTGTGTGTGTGTGTGTGTGTGTGTGTGTGTGTGTGCATGAGCAGTATAGACACACACACACATGCGCTTGTATGTGTGTATATATATATATATATATATATATATATATATATATATATACACACACACACACACACACACACCCACACACAGAGCAAGAGAATGTGTGCGTGTGTGTGTGTGTGTGTGTGTGTGTGTGTGTGTGTGTGTGTGTGTGTGTGTGTGTGTGTGTGTGTCTGTCTGTCATAGGGAGCATAATGGTTATTTTTAAGTTAAATATATTCTTTATATGATCAATGCAGAAAACTCTTCATTTTGAAGGTATATATATATATATATATATATATATATAAATATATATTTATATAGATAGATAGATATGCTTTATATGGTTAATAACATTTTCTACCAAACTTTTACAGCCAGGAACCTCTTGGACTTCCAGTTGTGTTCGATATGACTGCATAAATACAGTATCAGGGCCGATTATGATTTCTTCACCAGTCAACTGCCCTCCATTTAACGAAACAGAGTGTGTTAAGGTCAGTACTTGAGCTTTGCTGATCATAAATGTGAAAATGCACTTCTTATATACAAATACTGAGTAAGTATCCAAATCTTTGCATTTAGAGTCCAGAAGATAAATGCGATAAGGTTCCCCTGCTAACTTGCATTTTTAACCTGCATTCCTCACTCTAAACTATCACAGAAACCTTAACTTAACTGTCATATATGCTTTAATTACTAAAAGAGGAACTAACAGTATTGATCCCTGTCTCAATGAATATTTTGAAACATCCTTCTTTGGCTACATTTCTTAAATTTTCAAGCAGCTACAATGACTGCATACTCGGGGGATTATGATCAACTTCTTATGTGTTTGAGACATGAAGTTCAAAAAATTCACTTAAGTGTGAAACCCTAAAGGTGAGTTTTGGCATCCATGATGAGAACTCATAGCAATTAGGTTTATAATATAAAAGACCAAATCAAAATTTTTATAGTTCATGGAGATTTACCTGAGCCCAAAACCTGGACAGAAATGTAGCTGCAGTGTTTTGCAGCTTTGAAAGCTGTGGCATAATTATCATTCCCACACTGACAGTCATAGAAGAGCATTAAGACGTAAACAGCTTTAAAAGCTGGGAAACACTTTAGAATTCGTCATCAGTAGCAAAAGTGAGATGATGATAATGAAATGTGCCAAGATGTAAGGATCAAAAAGAAAGCCAAAATTCTTGCCATGTTAAAACAATTGCTCAAGTAATGAATTTGCAGGAATCAACCAACTTCATTACACCGTGGCAGAGTGTATAAACTCCACCAATGAGGTATGAACAAACTGTGCCTACAATCTGCTCTCTGATTCTTATTATATTATGTAGCATGCTATTTATCTTTGAACATGTGATGTGAATTTACCTAATTAAATGCTGTCTTCTTGCTCTTAGATGTGAATTTCAGCTTTTTTGAAATAACAGCAGCTTTCACTTTAATCAAGTAAATATCTTAAACATTTAATAAAACAAAAAAGAGGCAAAAAACCGGAAACAAACTGATTTTTGTATGTTAGCGCTTTCGTCAAGTTTAATAACTCAACTTCTTCAGACAAACAGAACAACCATATCAGATACACTTAAATACCAAATACAAAATCACATGATCAAGAATAAAAGTCACATGACCAAGCAATGTTAAACTTTTAAAGCGACTACATTACTTTTCTGAGAAAAACTTTTTGAATGCATATAAAGTCATTTAAAAAACATTTAAAATACCATCCACCCTCTGATAAACTTTCAGCATCCATGTTTTTTAAAACATACACAACCAAAATATGCAAATAATATAAAATTTTTAACTATTCAATGAGTCAAACTCTTCAATTTCAGCATGCAGACTATAGAACACAGATCATTTAATCATGGTTGATTATAGGCATGTGTTCTAATCTGCCAAATTAACTTGTGCTGCTCAAGTCTTAGGGTTTGTCACTCTGAATAAAAATGAGTGGCCTGGCTGATTGATCACATGTTTAGCTAAAGCACTTTCCAACCTCCCTTTCCTAATATTATATAGGGGCTCATACACACGTTCTCTTAATTTACGGTCAGTCTTGCCTAAGGTCCTGGCATTATCCTACAGGACTGTTAGCAGATTCACCCTTTCATCAAGAACTAGTCAAACCTTTTGCAAACAAGAGATGGAACTGCTTTAGCTTTTTGTTAAACATTATCAGGAGATGGCTAATAATTTAATGACAGAGATTGATGTACTGGATACAGTTATTAAACACGATTTAGATTTTGAAAGGTATAAATTTGACTATAATCACATTTTTTCAAGCATTGATGGCCAGATGCTGAAATTACGGGCTATAAAGGTTAAAAAACTTGCCCGTTATCAGAATGACTATTAAAGGGGAGTGGCATACCCTAAACCATCCCCATCTCAACAATGAAATGGTTGTAGTATCTCAGGGGAGGCTCAATCAAGCTCAGAACTACATGATGACGTCAGACTCCTGCCTCCCAGTAGTGCGGAAGGAAGTCTGGTTGAATATGAGAACCAGCAGCGTAATGATGATGGTGGGGAGCTACAGGATGGGGCTCCCAACAACCTGCAATGAAGTGAAATAATTAGAAATAGAACTTTTTGTCCTCAGGGAGATTACAATCCCCTAAAAAAACAGAATAATCGAAATGTTTGCAGGGCCAGAATCACGGCCAACAGAACGTTGGGAGGAACAACAACTTAGCAAGAAACAACAACAGGAGGAGGAACCGTCGTCGGTAACAACAGATGAGGTACTTGTTTTTAACACTGCAGTAACTGAATTGATTACTGAATATAGGTTTCCAAATGGAAGGGAAATGATTGAATCCTGAATGTTGTAAAAAATTCAGATAGGGACTTTAACATTTTTAATTATTCAAGCTGTGCAGTAAACAGTACCTTAGTTGACTTTTTCTCCAAAGGTTTGACTTTTGTGCCAAGTAAAAATTTTGATTTGAACAGAACTTTGATTGACTTGAAACTGTACACTCGTAAGTTGAACCTGAATCTGTTGTTTAATTGGAATAATTGTGAAATTTCCAAATTCAGGGTTCCAAGTATTTTTAATCCACCACTAAACTCCATATTGGATTGATTTTAGCGTATTTGTGAAATAGATTTAAAGAATATCTGGATAGTAACAAAAAGAGCAGAATGAGGAATTGTATTAATGTTCAACCTGCTGAATGGGAAATGTTAGAAACTTTAAGAAAAAGTGGTGTGCAGGTTTTCAAACTGATAAGGGTGGGGAACTTGTGTTTATGAACATTTTTGATTATAATGAGAGAATGCTCAATATGTTAAACACTGATACATATATTTTGTTTTTCTTGAGTGAATTGAACCAAGCCTATAGGAGAATTAACATTTACTTGAATGCCTTATTAATAGAGAATTGTATTGCTCTTGATTTACTGAATTATTTCTCTATGCCAGCCCCTTGGATTCCAGTGATCGTTGGGATTCCGAAAGTTCACAAAGATTTGGTAAATCCCCCTTTCCGGCCAATTGTGAATGGTAGGAATTCCATTACATATCCCCTAGTTAACTTTGTAGATTTTTTTTGAAGAAGTATGTAGTGAAGGAACCTTAAATTTGTTAAGACTCATGGTCCCTTTTGAAAGAACATCAAAAGTTTGAATTTTGAACCTGATTTTAACTTTGCTACTGTAGATGTGAAGGACCTTTATACTATAATTCTGCAAGATCTAGGAATTGAATGGGTGAGCCTACTTTTAGCTAAGAGGGGTGTTAGTAATACTAATGTTTCCCTTATACAGGAAGTATTGGATATTTTTTGAGCAATAATTTCTTCTTGTTTGAGGGTAAATATTATTTGTAGAAAAAGGATGTAGCCATGGGCTCCCCAGTAGGAGCCAGTTTGGCTAACTTAGTTATGGTGTACTGGGAGAGCAAATTTGCATTTAATAATAATCTCTTTATTCAGCACATTTTTTACTACACCAGATTTTGGATGATATTTTTATTATATTTAAGGGTGGACATGATTTATTTGTAAATGTATAGAATATTGTAATAGCACAACAGAATTTCTAACATTCACCCACACATTCAATACAGAGAGGATAGCATTTTTAGACGTGGACTTGTCTAAGTATAGACAGAGTAGATGTTATAAAGTGAAGACTGTAGAAAGGAGGCATATTCATACTTCTTTTTTGCACTTTACTAGTGATCACCCTTGGTATCAGAAAAAATCTGTTGTGAAGGGACAGCTCGTAAGAGCAGTCAAAATGTGCAGTAATAATTTTGATTTCATGACTGAATGTGACTTGTTAGTCCACATGTTTTAGAAGAGAGGCTGCCCAGCACCCTTACTCGAAGAATTGGTGAATGAAGTTCAAATGAAAAGGAATGTAGGTTATTTCAAAGCTATCTTGGGGGTGGACAATGTATGATGGAAAATGGGGGTACAGTGAGTGATGATATCCAACAAAGTGAAATAGTAAACTATCCCTTGACTTTTATAACCCCTTATAATATTGTTGCTGGCAATGTTAAACAGGTCTTGATTAAAAATTGGAGTAATAGCATCAGAAGGGTCCTTAGTGAATAAACTAGGCGCTAACCCTAAATTTTTTTAGAAGAGCTCAAAACCTGAAAGGGTTATTAGAATTTAAAAATTTAGGACTGACAAGGCAACAAGGTATGTTCAAATGTGAGGCCTGTGCCTATTGTAAGCATATGGACATGGGGTATACATACACACTGAAAGGGAGAAAGTATACCTGTAAGGGCAAGTTCAACTGTAATTCCAGTAGAGTGGTGTATTTAGCCCAGTGCCAGTCATGTCCCAGTTTTTACAGAGGCAAGACTAACCGTAAATTAAGAGAGCATGTGTATGAACACCTATATAATATTAGAAAAGGGAGGTTGGAAAGTGCTTTAGCTAAACATGTGATCAATCAACCAGGCCACTCATTTTTATTCAGAATAATAGATCAAGTTTAGGATGATGAAAGGGGAGGTTCACAAACCCTAAGACTTAAACAGTTCAAGTTAATTTGGCAGATTAGAACACATGCCAATAATCAACCAGGATTAAATGATCTGTGTTCTATAGTCTGCATGCTGAAATTGAAGAGTTTGACTCGTTGAATAGTTTATAATTTTATATTATTTGTGTATTTTGGTTGTGTATGTTTTAAAAAATGAGAATGCTGAATGTTTTTCAGAGGGCGGATGGTATTTTAAATGTTTTTTAAATGACTTTATATGCATTCAAAATTTTTTTCTCAGAAAAGTAATGTAGTCACTTTAAAAGTTTAACATTGCTTGGTCATGTAACTTTTATCCTTGATCATGTGATTTTATATTTGGTATTTAAGTGTATCTGATATGGTTGTTCTGTTTGTCTGAAGAAGTTGAGTTATTAAACTTGACGAAAGCGCTAACATACAAAAACAGTTTCCGTTTTTTTTGCCTCTTTTTTGTTTTATTAAGTGGTTTGTCAGTTTTCTTTGGAGTTTGAGTTTGAAAGATCTTAAACATATCTAATCATGCATCTTTGTTCCCTGTAGCCTTGGTTGTAACTTTGTCTAAGTTTTGTTGATTGCTTTGATTGCATGCTATATAGGTTAGTTAATATTGGACAACCACAAGGCATGCTGTAGAAATGTATGCTATAAGGAATGGGTTGATTTTATATAAGAGAACTACTTTTTTATTCACAAGTTTAGATATTTTATGAAGTTAGAGCTCAAAGTTTATGTTATTGTCAGTGATTTTTCCTAACCATTTTGCTGTGTTTAAAAGCTCATTCATAGCTACAGCAGTTGTATGTACTTAGAGACTCTCCACTTTAGTAAAGAGCAAGACTTTGTTCTTGTTAGCATTATACAGGAGACCAGAATCTGAACACTACATTGAGATTTTTTTGAATGTTTGCAGATGTGCTTTGAGTTAATCTGATTTTTCTTTTTATAGAAAAGACAAGGGTGAAAGACATTGGAATTTTCAAAGAGATATGCAAGATATGAAAAAATTGCATGTTTAGAAAATTTTAATAAATTATAAAGTTAAAATCAATCAAAAGGTTGGGAGGGTGGCCTAATGGTTAAGGTGTTTGCCTTACAAACACAAGGTGCAGCGTTTGAGTCTCTCAAGGGATAATTGGCTAGGCTTAAAATGGCTCGCAAGGGCAGTTAGCCTAGTACTAATCTATGATCTATGATCTATGATCCTAAAAATTTTGGAATCATATAACAAAAGGTCATTCAATAAATTTATCCCTGGAAAACAAAACCAAAATACTAAATTCTGTTAAATTGACATCCAACATACAATTTTGGAGAATTTACACATGGAAATGTTTGCACAGATCTTTTTTTTTACGCCAAATAGATTAAAAAATGTAATACTTCTAAATAATGTTACATATTGGAGATGCTTGCAGAGTTGTAAAGCAGATTGGATACATGTATTTCATGACAGTATTAAAGTTAAAACATTTTGGGAAGATGTCAGCAATTTCATACAAGCCATATTCTCAGATACATTTGTAGTAAGTAAATCTCTAATTTTGTTGAATGTTAATGAGAATTTAGATTTAAATAATAGCAATCTCTACCTACTATGGAACATTCTAGCAAATGCTAGAAAATGTATTATCAGAAAATGGAAATCAAATCTGGAACCATCATTTAAAGAATTTCTGCTAATATTGAAGGAAACTGCATTACTGGAAACCAGAGTAAAAGAACTAAGGTTAGCACCAAGACAATGGAACAAGAATCCATGGGAAAAAATACTATCACTTATTGAGACACTAAACTTGAATTCAACTCTTAATGAGAGTAAAAGAAAAAGGAACAAATGATCTCTCATTAATATGATGTTACTCTGACTAGACTGATCAATATAATAATTTAATTTCAGGCCAACTGTAAATATTGTATATAGTTAATTATACTGTTTTACTTATCAGAAAATGTGTTAAGATTATTATACAATGGAATTATTTGAAAGATTAATAAAAAACACTTGGAGTAAAAAAATTGCATGTTTATGAAGTTGTTATAATATAGAGTCTAACATATAAACTTGGGGGTTGTTGATAGTGAAAGACTTAACTTTAGGTAGATAAATGGCTCACCAAACTTGAGTGCTGTGGCTTATGTAAGTTGTGATCATCTAGATATGTGATTAATGTCACATGGTTTATTGTATCAAATATAAAAGAGAACAAAATAATTTATCATTGAGCTTTCCACAAGTATATTCTTTGAAAGCCAGAATTAAAAAAAAAAAAAAAAAAAAAAGATAAAAAAGTATCAAACTACTTCCACAGTCTGAATTTGGAAGTTTTATCCTTTGTGTAGGTGAGTTTCCAATATTATATATTTTTTTTCCCATAATAAATCTTTATTGTTATATTATTTTCAAACACAAGTAAGATCAAAAATAACATATAGTCACAAGTCAAACATTAACTAATATCACTAATAACCACACTCTATATACAATATTTACAAGAATGCTTCCATGTAATACATTTAAATATAAAAAAGCATAAGAGTAAATGCAAGTAATAGACAGTTGATTACTAACTTCTCTTCACACACATAAATAATTATTAATATTTCCAAGTTGAAAATACTATGCTAGTATAATATTAAAAATCTGTTCCCAAATTTTTGGATTATTAACATTTTTATTTTGTGGGCTTAATAGTAATTTATGAGCCAATATATGTTTTGTTGCTAGAACTCTAAAGTTCTGCCATGAAGTTTTAGATGGGTCGAACCAATTTGAAGCTATATAAAGCTTCATTAATAGAAAAAATATTAATATATATAATAATTTGTGATTTAGGGATCTCTTTCGGGGGAATATGCAGAATCATAAATTTCCATGATAACGTTGTACTTTGGTAACCCACCTTCTGAAGTTGACTCTTAAGGGAATTCCAAAGTTTGAAAATACATTTACAACTCCAGAACATATGAAGAAGATCAGCTGGTTGATTCTTATAATATGGACAAGTTGGTGAATTTTTGGGATTAAATTTATGCAGGGTAAGGTGTGTATAATATGCATTGTTCCAAATCATCAACTGGGTATATATTAATTTTTGAAGAGAAGTAGATTTGATGGTCAAGTCAATTGCTTTTAACATATTACTTCTATCTGTCAGTAAAATGTTCTCTTCCCAGTAGTTTGATAACAAAATTTTATCATGAAATTGAAATTCTTTAATTAATTGATTTGCTGTTGTGATATATTTAAGATCCTGTTGTTACTGTAAATGTAACTGTAGCTTAGTTGATCATTTTCTCATTCTGTATACCTACAGCTCCAATGTTAACTTTTTTTGGATTTAATAAGTGCTTAATAAATTAAATGAGGAGCAGAAACATGCATAAAATGAAATAAGAATGCATATATGTACTGTATTTCTCCGTAAATAAGACCTAACCAAAGAATAAGCTCTAGCATGGTTTTCCAGGGTGGTCATGATATAAGCCCTACCCCAAAAATAAGCTCCAGTTAAGATCATAAACAACACATGACTGACATGTTGAATTATAAAATAATAATATTATTATTGACACCTGTTGACTGAGATGATTGTACTCTTCTCACCATTTTTGGACCATTCGGACACCCAACTTCTTCTCTTGGCAGAAAGTTATAAGATTCTCTCCTTGGAAGTCCTCCACGATTTTTACAGAAACCCTAATCCTCACTCACACTTGACGGTTGAGATCCTTGGCCCATAAACACTGGCAAGTGTACTTTGATTGGTCAAAGTACAGACAATGCACGTAAAACGTATGCACTTGATAAAGAACGGGTGTGGTTGTGTCTTCTTAACTGTCACCATTTTGTGTTGCCACTCCTGTCTCGTAAGTCTTCAATTAACCCCACCAGACAAGATGAGTGCAAAAAGCAAGAGCTATTCCATCGAGCACAAGAAAGGAATCATGGAGGACTCCTGGGGAAAGAATCTGATGGCTTTCTGCAAAGGGAAGACACTGTATCTCCGAATGGTTGAAAAATGGTGAGCAGCGTACGATAACCTTATATATATATATATATATATATATATATATATATATATATATATATATATATATACATACAGGCGGATGAGGGAAATGCTAAGAAGTCAAGTGTGGATCAGGTCGGCAACCATTATTTCCTGAACTGGAAGGCATTATTTGTGAATGGACTGCTAACAGGAGAGCAAAGGCTGTGGCTGTGCGGAGGGCTGATATTCAAGCATTTGTCCTTGTAGTGGCACCACAGTTAGAAATATCCCCAGAAGAATTCAAAGCATTACAACATTGGCCAGATGGCTTCCTTCAGTGATATGAACTGTCTCTAAGAAGATCGACAACACTATTCAAGCTGGAAGATACTGAAGTTATTAAACGTGCACTTGCATTCAAGTCCTTTGTTGATGGCATCGACTTTTCTAAATACCAACTCTCCAACATGATTGCTATGGATGAAACTGCAGTGTTTATGGGCCAAGGATCTCTAACAGCCATTGATCAGAGGGGTGCCTCGTCAATCTACATTCCCTCCACTGGTTACGAAAGTGCACGTGTTACCTGTATTTTGGCAATTCGTCTAGATGGAAAGAAAATTCGACCTCTAATCATTAGTAAGGGCAAGAAAGATAAGATTGAACGTGTTTCAGGCATTTACATTGTTGAAACCAAAAACGCCTGGTGCACACAAGCAGTTATAAGGAAGTGGATCGATGTAATGCTGCCACTTGTTTTGCGAGGTGTCGAAAGAGGTCTGCTAGTCTGGAATTCAGCCAGCATGCACCGCGTTAAAGACACAAAGAACTTCCTTGCCCAGAGAAGAATAGATCAAATAATGATTTCCACATTAATGACTGCCTATCTCCAGACTCTTGATATTGCAATAAACAAGCCATTCAAGTACCATTTGTGCATGGAACTCAATAACTACATTGAAAATAGAATGGAGAGAAATCAGCATGGAAACTTTATGAAGCCTAGCCTGCAAGATGTCGTGACTTGGACGAAAAATTCATGGGATAAAATCACTGCCTCCTGTGTTGCCAATGCACTACGAGCAGGCCACATGGACAAGCAGTGCTCATTTAAGGAGAGCTCTATTGCTAGACATGACAGATTGGGGATAATGGTTCTACTGGAAATGGAGTCGCAAGAAATTCAGGCTGGAATTCAAGGGTTGGAGACTTATGACAATGTTCCAGAAGAAGATGGCATGACTGTATTTGAATAACTTTTCCATTATCGGGGCAACAGAATGGATTGCTTCTGATTTCAGGCACCAGCAAGCTCTTGTCAGTTTTTAGACTTTAGTGTATTAAGGTAACATTTAATTATCAATGGGTAATTACAAAGTAAGGCCACTAGTTCCCAGACTTCATTTTTATGACTTTCCATCATTCTTCTCTTACAGTTTGGGTAAGGAATAAAGAAAGCATCACCTCTCAAAAAGTGGCAGTTATTCACCTGTTTTATTCACCTCCACCAATACACATGTATTGAGATTTTTCTGCACTTTCTGTTAAACATAAAATATTGCACTGTGAAAGCCAAGGTGTAGATATTCTGAAGTTGAAATGTTTGTTACACTGTTTATTTAGAATTCTCACACAGCTGTTAGCGCATTACCTAGAACTGTTGCCCAATAATGGAAAAGTACCAAATAAATGTCAATTTGTATACATGAATAAATGTTAATTTGTGTACATGAATAAATGTCTATTTTTGTACATGAATAAATGTAGATTGTTGTATGGGGGGGGGGTAAATAAGGCATCCCTTGATAATAAGCCCTAATGCATATTTCGGCGGGGGAAAAAGTATAGGACCCGGTCTTATTTTTGGGGAAATACGGTATGAATGTATGTATTCACTTATTTATTCATTGCATAATGTGGATGGAGGTCTGGCCTGCTGACTCTTTTCAGTTTTACTCCTACAGCAATACACAATAAAACAAAGAGGAATGCAAAATGTGTAGATTACAATTAGAATCAGATTACACAGTACTGAAAAGGAACAAATTAGAATTGGATTACACAGTATTTAAGAGGAACAGAAATGTGGCCCTTAGGCCTAGCAGTGATAATAAAAACAGATAAACAGTATGATGACAAAGAATAAGGTTACAAAAGAGAAAGAGTGACTCTGAAAGAAGAAAGAAGTCTAGAAATGTTACAGCATTTCCAAATAAATCCTTAGCTTCAGCTAATGCACGCAAGACCTTATTCTTAAATACGAACCTCTAATATATACAATATATGCAGTGCCATTCAGAGGTATCAGCCATCATCAGAGAAAGAGCTGCATTCATTCAGTCTAAAACAAAATTCCTTTACTTCACCTGGAAAAACAGAAGTCTTAAAATTGACTGTTTTTCTTTAGTTGTTTGATTCAAGCAGGCAAGGAATTGTTTTTGAAAAATCCTTCTCACTAGTAGTAAGGCAGGTTTCAGAGACTGCCAACATGTCTGCTTCTGCAAAAGTATTGAAGAATTCCAGGAAGGAGACAATAGTGTTGATTCTTTTTATGCATTTCTTTGTTTTGTGGGGAGTGTATAACATTCAGCTTTACCTTTTTTAATTGTAGAGTAAGGATCAGATGTATGCTTAAGAGTCTGGTAACCCAGTGTTAGATTGGTAATAAGTATGGAAAATGAGAGATGAGCAGCAAAAGAAGACAGGCAACAAGCAATCCAAAACAGTCCAAAGCAAAGGCTCAGTTGGAAGTTGTATGGTGTGAAGCATTACTGCTCCCAGTGCTTGGTTTTCTAGTTTAGTTCTTAGCTAGGATGCCTACTGTGGGGAAATCTCTTCACTCCCCTTTTATCCTCCTTTGTCCATGTGGGTTTTTTGAGGGATGCTCTATTTCCCACTCTCATTCCAAATATGGTGCTGTAGGTAAATTGGCTGATGTTCTTCGTTCCACATTGCTGCAGTCCTTACTATTGGGTAGTCCGCTGTCCAGTCGGCCCGAATACCAGAGTATATGGCTGACGTCGGTCAGGGCGCATTAGACTGACGTCAGTACGTCAGGGTACTAATGAGCATGACCGACGTCATATCCTCAGTCTTTTCTTGCCCCAGATGACAGAAGACCCTAAAAAGACAAGGCCCAACATACCTGCACCAAAAATATGTACATTATATACAAAAATATATACAAAAATATCAGCAGATAATCTCACCTACACAACCACCCCTAAACACAGAGGGGAAGGAGGGTAATTGGGGACAGCAATGTGGATCCTCGAACATCTACATTTATGGTAGGTACAAAACTGTACTATGTTCTTCGTTCCACATTGCTGCAGTCCTTACTATTGGGTAGAATCCCAAAGCAGAGGTAAGGGAGGCTGGCAAATCATAAAGAAGCAGGAGCTGACAACATGCCTTGCAAAATAGCTGTGGCAAAACCAGCCCTAGACTTAGAGTAGAGAGGAAGGTGATAATGCTTAGAGAAAGTATGCACTGAACTCCAAGTAGCTGCCTCCAAAATATCCTTAGTTGCCACCCCTTAGAAATGCTGTTGAAGTGGCAGTAGCCCTAGTGGAATGAGGCCTAATCCCAGCTGGAATCTCCTTGCCATGATGGGAATAACAAAATGCAATGCAAAACCCAATCCACCTAGAAATAGTCTGTTTTGACACAGGCTTGCCCTGTGAACTCAAAGCAAAAGAAACAAACAACTGCTGAGACTGCCTAAAATCCTTAGTCCTGCTTAAATAATAACGCAATTGCCTGTGTACATCTAAAGTGTGCAAAATCTTTTCCCCTTTATTTTGGGGGTCTGCATAAAAAGTAGGCAAATGAATAGTTTGGTTTAAAGCCACACTAGAAACCACCTTAGGCATAAAGGAAGGATTAGTACGTAATGATACCCTATCCTTATGGAAAATCAAAAAGGGCTCTACTGCCATAAGGGCCTGCAACTCAGACACCCTTCTTGCAGAAGTAATAGCCAACAGAAAAGCAGTCTTCCATGACAAGTATTTCAATTCAGCAGTAGCCGCAGGCTCAAAAGGTTGTAGAGTAAGTTTTTCCAACACAAAATTGAGATCCCAAGCAGGAGTAGGAGCTCTGGGGGTCTTATATTCTTTGCCCTCTAAGAAACTGCTTGAACAAAGGATGCGAAAACAATGGTGGGTCACAATCATAGTGAGCTGAAATTGCTGCAGCATGAATCTTAATGGAAGAGAAGGACAAACCTTTGTCCAATAACTCAGTAAGATATTGAAGAGCCACACTCAAATTAGGCTCAGAAATCTCCAAATTCCTTGCTGCACTCCAAAATAAAAATCTCTTCCATTTTTCTGCGTACACTTTCCTTGTACTAGGTCTTCTAGCTTCCATAATCACATTTAAAACTTGTTGAGGAAGTTGAGACCGGCTGTCTTTCAAAACAGAATATGCCATGCTGTTAGATGAAGAGAACGAAGCTTGACATTGAGCAGGTGGCCTTCTCTCTGAGATAACAGGTGCGGAATCAAGGGTAAAGGCCATGGAGGCTTCTTTACTAGACTCCTCAGTAATGGGTACCAGTGCTGCCGAGGCCAATCTGGAGCTATTAAAATCATCCTTGGCTTGTCTTGTCTGACTTTTAGAAGCACCTTTGGAAGAAGAGGCAGAGGTGGAAACGCATACACATGAAGATTTTTCCAACTGAAAGAAAGAGCATCCACTTTCCAAGCTGTGTGATGTAACCTCTTTGTGCAAAACTTTGGCAGCTGGTGGTTTAGTGGAGAAGCGAACAGATCTATGTCTGGAGTTCCCCAGGACACTGTCAACCTTTGAAATACATGAAGATCCAGTTTCCACTCGTGGGGATCCATGATTTGTCTGCTTAACACATCTGCTAAGGAGTTCTGTGCTCCTGGCAGAAACCTTGCCTGAAGAGTTAGTTGCAAGCTGAGCGCAGTCTCCCATAAAATCATTGCTTGCCTGCACAATGGGTAAGAATGTGTTCCCCTTGTTTGTTGATGTACCACATGACAGTTGTGTTGTCTGTTAGAATCAACACCTGCCCTGGAAGAAGTAACTCCTTGAAAGCCATTAATGCAAACTGGACTGCTAACATCTCCTTCATGTTGATATGTAGATGCTGTAGTCTGGCAGGCCACTTGTCTTGTATCCACTTTCCATTTAGATGAGCTCCCCAAGCAATGTCCGAGGCATCTGTCGTTAAAATCTGACTCGCCTCTGGCCGGGTCACAGAGAGTCCCTTGTTTAGGTGACATTCCTGAGCCCACCACAAAAATTCTTTTTGAAGGCAAGGTATTATTTGAATGACAGTGTCCAAATCCTGGCAGTGCTGTGTCCATACATTTTGAGATACCATTGTAGCTTCCTCATATGCAGTTTGGCATTGGGAAGCACCAGAATACAAGATGCCATGAACCCTAATGCTTGAAGGACTGTCCTTGCAGTCAGCATGGACTGATGAGATAGTTGATGGAAGTAAAGTGATAGACTCTTTTGTTTGTCCGGGGTTAAAAGGCCATCTGGGCTGCTGTATTCAGTCTCACACCCAGAAAGCACATGTCTTGAGAGGGTACTAGACTGGACTTTATTTCGTTCACAGAATACCCTAGGCATCTTAGCACTGCTATAACATATTCCAGATGCTGTAGAAGGTCTTCCTTTTCTTGAGCCAGAATCAGGCAGTCGTCCAAGTAAGGATAGATTTGAATTCCTTGTAGCCTGAAGTAAGCTATCACTGGAGCCAGAACCTTTGTGAATATTCTGGGCAGTAGATAAGCCAAAGGGCAATGCAGAGAACTGATAATGAGAATTTCCAGCTCGAAACCGCAGATACTTCCTGCAACTTAGCCTTATAGGCACATGAAGGTAAGCTTCCTTGAGATCTAAAGTTACCATCCAGTGATCTTTGCCCAGCAGAGGTAAAAGCTGTTGTAACGTCAACATCTTGAACTTGGGAATGTCCAGATAAGTGTTGAGGAGAGATAAATCCAAAATTGGTCTCCACGTGTTCCCCTTCTTTGGTACTAGGAACAGGCGAGAATAAAATCCTAGGCCCCTTTCTGATACAGGGACTGGCTGAATGGCCCCCATCTGGAGTAACTGAGAAATTTGCTTGTGAGCCTCTTTTCTTTGTGGAGGAGGAACGTCTGGCATGCCTTTGAAAGGGGCAATGTATGGAAATAAAACCTGTAACCGTGGTGAATGATATCCAACACCCATCTGTCTTGAGTAATTAAATCCCAATTGTCTTTGAAAAGAGACAGTCTTCCTCCCAAAGGAGCTGCCAGACGAGAATCTACCGGCAGCTGAAAAGGCAGGTCATTGGGTCTGTTTACGAAAGGACTGACCCCTGCCCTCACCAGAAGTCTGAGCAGGTGAACTCCCTGTTCTAGGCCTAAAAGAACCTTGAGCTCTGCCCCTACCACGTCTAGACCTACCCCTAGACTGGGAATCATAAGCAGGATATGTCCACCCCTTAGCAGGCCAATTTCTACTAAACTTGGTGGCTGCACCTGCAAAAATCTTTAACAGTTTGCATAGACTTAGCTTTGTCCTCCATTTTCTTTAAAACTGCTTCCACAGGCGAACCAAACAACACATCAGACTGTAAAGGAGCATCCAAAATCCTTGTCTTAACATGCTCAGCTAAATTCTGATCCCTCAACCAGGCATGCCTGCGAAGAACAGAACTAGTGGCAGCCACCCTCGAGGAGGCCTGTACAGCATCAAAACCACATTGCAAAGAATGCTTACCCACTTGTTCAGACACATGAACTAAATCCAACAACTCTTTACACTCAATACCTTCCGCCAAAGCATCCACCTTAGATTTCAATTGTGAAAGGAGATAATTTTGATATTTTAACATGTGAAACTGACAATTCAACGCTCTCATGGCTAGAGTGGAAGAAGTATACACTTTCTTTCCCCACCTATCCAAAGCCCTTGCCTCTTTATCAGTGGGAACAGGATTTTTAACCACAGAGGCCTTAACACCTTTAGGCCCCTGAGAAACAGTTTCTGGGTCGACTCTTAAACAAATACTTATGAGCTTGGCACCCTATAGTACCTATCAGGTTTAACAGGAGCAGGAGGCAAAGAGTCAGGGTTCAGGGAAGCCTCTGCAAAAACATCTTCCACCACATTCAACACAGGAGGTATAGCTAAGGGCCTATGTTGGGGTAAAAATAAGAATTCCCTAAGCCTTTTCCTGGAATCAGAATAATCTTGGCCTTCCCATTTAAAGTGTTCTCTCATGGAATGCAGAGTCTCTGAAAATGAGAAATCCTCAGGAGGAGAAGCTGTAGGTGTGGAATCATCCACATCAGAATCAGAATAAGGTGGAAATTCCTGCAAGTCTTCCGCAGAAGACTCTGAAGCCTCTGAATACTGTTCCAAACACTCAAACTCAGGTTCCACCCTAGGCCTCTTATCAGGAGGGGGCATAGAGCCTCTAATCATAGTAATTAAATCTTCTGCCATTTTAAGCATATGTTTCTTAGGCACAGAACCTGAAGTGCTAGGAGAAGCCCCCACTGAAGCTGAACTTGGCCTACCTCTCAAAGAAGTTTTGGAAACAGAAGGAGAAGCTCTAACTACCTTGGGAAGAGAGGGAAGAACAGTTACCTGAGAAGCCCCCTCAGCCTGGCCTACTTCCTGAGAAGGCACATCCTGTAACAGTAAAGTCTCTGCCTGAGACTCCAAAGAAACTCCTGGCAAAACCTCCGCTCCACTGAGCCTTCTAAAGAAACCACCCCTGGGGCTGCCCGGTCAACCACCCCAGGCTTCGCCGTTTTTTCCTTGCGCTTTTGATTGGAAGCCGGAGTATCCGACGGCATTTTATAATTGCAACGCTTCCCAAACACTAACCTGGCACAGTCTAACCGCTCTTAATAGTGCGTTTGTTAAACCTAGCACAAGAGCGGCATCCAACAACGCCGTGCTCAGGCCCTAAACAAGGTATACACAAGGTATGGTAATCCCTATGAGGTATCTGTTTCCCACAAGAAATACAGTTATTCACTTTTTCTGACATCCGGTTAAATACTGAGGCAAGAAAAACCAAAATGTTCCCACGGGTACTTAGCCAACTCTGATTCGGTCTGAAACTCCGACTTCGAAATATTTCAGAACGCCAACCTGCACTCGCAAAACTGCTTCTGCATCGACCATGCGGCAAAAGACTGAGGATATGGGTCATGCGCATTAGTACCCTGACGCACTGACGTCAGTCTAATGCGCCCTGACCGACGTCAGCCATATACTCTGGTATTCGGGCCGACTGGACAGCGGACTACCCAATAGTAAGGACTGCAGCAATGTGGATCCTCGAACATCTACATTTATGGTAGGTACAAAACTGTACTTTCTGCAAATTGCCTATAGCTATGGGGTACATGGTGCAAATAAGTGTGTGATGAATGTGTTTATCGTGTGTGTGTGTGTGTGTGTGTGTGTGTGTGTGTGTGTGTGTGTGTGTGTGTGTGTGTGTGTGTGTGTGTGTGTGTGATGTGATAGGTTGGTGCTCTATGTCAGGATTAGTTCACAGTCTTTTACCCACTGGTTATGCAGATAAGTTGCAGCTGCCACGTGTCTTGGTTTTACTAACTGGATCATTAAAGTACCAGAGAAATAATGAACAGGAGCAACATATATATGTATATTTATAAATATATATATATATATATATATATATATATATATATATATATGTGTGTGTGTGTGTATATACACACACACGTCAATCCACAATCCCTTTTCCCCTTTTTTTTACATGGGCTTGGGGCATCACTTCAACAGTGACAATCTTCTACAGCCAAAGTTTATACAAGGTGGCTAACCCAACAGTGATAGTTATTCCACACCACACTCACATGAACACTCACACCTATGGTTATTTAGGGTGTCCGATCCACCTACTACATGTCTTTGGAATGTGGGAGGAAACCCATGCAAGCACACGTAGGACATGCATACTTTGCACAGAAGGCACCCTAGCTGAGAAATGAACTGGAGAACATTTTGATGTGCAGTGGCAATGCTATCCATTGTGCCACTGTACTCCCCCTGTCCGCAGTAACAGTTTTGGTATTGGTGGTTGTTGTGGTGGTGGGGGGTAGGGTGACTGAGATGAAGTGGGAAAGGCAGTAGGTAATGTGAAATGAACTACTAACTCAGACTTATTGAGGAAAGGTGAAATTTAGGAAGGAAAAATTTAGAATATGACAGTAGAAAGTACTGTCACCTGAGTTTAAAGAATAAAGATTGGATAGGTAACCAAAATGTTGTTGTAATTAATTCAAAATAAAAGGCCTAAATCCTTAGGCAGTCTTAGTCTCAGAACAATGATACCTTTTTAGTATTTTTTGGATTATCCAGCAATCAGAATGATTCTCCTGTAGTCCAGAAAGCACTGTACAATCTCCATTGTTCAGTTTAGAAATGTGTACAGAATGCCAGAGTTTGTTAAAAATAAACCTCTGTCTGTTTTTTCACAAATCATCACTAAAACATTGTTGTGGCATCCGAGATATTCTACAAAAAAGAAAAAAAGAGTAACATGACGTACATCAGATAAGTAAAAATAGATGAAACGGTGACAGTCCATCTTAATGAAGTATGCATTTTCATCATAAAAAATGGATGTGATTGTGGGTGGAGATCGGTTGGGCCTGGGCACAGTCATGGGTAGTGCAGTGAACTTGGCTTTAGTCCAGTTTCCAGCATCGGTAGAGGTGGTCAACCGTAACTGACGTGACACAACACACAAAAGAAAAAACTTTTTTTGCAGAAGGACAAGTCCTTCCCTGCACCCTTGATGTGTAGTAAACCACCACACCCCTAATATTTAGGTATACCTTCTCTATGCCTGTACAAAATTAATGAAGAGGCAGAAGGAGAAAAAGTAAAACTCACCACCTCCCACTTCCCCACATCCACAGTGAGGTCAGTGCATGACCAGGAGCCAGGATATGTTTGATTTAGCAAACCATTGGCAGAAGGAAACTAGAAGCCATTCCTTTTTCAGTATTTCTAGATTTACTGATACCACGTGCAATACTGTATTGATTTATTGATGTATTGAAAAGTAAAGAGCTGCTAAAGTATGTCCCAATATAGTAGTGCAAAAATTAGAATTACTGCATGTAGTGCAGTGGCATATCATGTGCTTTCATTATGTTGGCCTTCCCCATATAGGATTAATTACCTTGATTTATTTTGTCTCTTGACTAAGAATTCAATATTACTGTGAAGAAATTATTTTTTTTTATTATGTGCTGTTCTGGTGTTTCAAGTCATGCTTTTGAAGGAAGTCTTAATATTGTTTAGTGTTTTAGTTAAAATTCCTCACTTGCTAACAATTTCTGAAGTGCAGAAAAACACTTTTTAAGACTGTAGTCAGCCTAGGAGAAGAGTATAATAGCTATAGAAACTCACTCAATAATTAGCATAACCTTTTCTACTCTGTTTCTTAGCTCCAGAAATCTAGACCACTGCATTATGAAATCAGATTGTGTTTTTGCAGTAGCTGACTATTTTTACCTTTATTAAACGCTTCTTGCAGTAACAACGTAAGTATTCTTCTGATTTCTGAACATCATTTCACATTGCAAGCATGAATAAGGACTGGGCCAGGAAAATAAAATTCATACAGAACTTGCCAGAGACATTTGTTCATGTCCATTCATTTCCCAAAATGTGACACTATTTTTCCTAATGTTTTTGTTTGGTGTGGTAGTTTTGGATGTTTGGATTTTATAATCATAAAGTTAAATGAAGCAGTGGTAACAAGTACCTTATAAATAGTTATTAACCTCAGAATTAATATGGCTGACAAAACTGTGTACGTACATATACATGTATATATGGATTAAGGCCTGATCCTGATTACTGTCATATTATGCAAAGTGAGAGCAGTAATGAAATTAATTCCATTCGTCCAAAAATATTCATCTTTGGAGGGATAGCGGTGCCTGTAAAATTGTCATATAACCAGCATACTTCCTTTATGAATCTAATGGCTTTGCAAATGGTTGCAAACAGATGCTACATGTATTTCTGCCTAAAAAGGTGTGGTGACAGAGAATGTGGATGTATATACCTTTATCTACTCTGATAGCGACAAACCTAATTAGCTCAGGAAATGATATTAAAAATGCAAATTATTAACAGGAAATATTGATGGGGGGTGTACACACTGCTCTGATTGACAGATTTGGTAGTTAGAGTTCCACAAGACTAAGGGAATGACCATTTTCCACTACTTGCAATTGGATATATATGTCAAATAATGTGGTAATCTATGTAAACTAAAGGAATAATCTGTAGTATCAGACAGCTAAATGACATTATTACAGTTATATATTGATAGAGCACAGAAGAGATAAAAAATGTTTTCTGATCCCCTTTTCACGTTAAATGACTTCAGCAACAGGTACACAATCTCTATTATTTTTTCAGTGTCCTTTTTTTAGCTTCTGTATTAGCTGCCATATTACTGTCTTCACTGTATTTCACTGTTTATTGCATGAATGGACAGATTTGCCAAGATGAGTTTCACAGTAAATGAAACAAACAGCAAAAAAAAAAAAAAATGCTGGATAAATGCTTCACCAAACACCACAAGAAATGTACAGTCCAACAGAAATCAATAAGGCGAAGCAAACCATAAACAAGTTTTATTTGGACATTCCGAAGAAGCAGTTTTAATACTGTGAAAGCGCGAAAGTACTTATGGTTGTTTGTCCAAATAAAACTTGTTTATTTTATGAAGAGAGCTTGGTTTGCTTCACCTTACTGATTTCTGTTGAACTAAATGAAACTCTGACAAATGTGTATTGTGGTTTCGCCTCCAGTTCTTGCATATGTATCTTACTGCCCTTGTAGGGAAGCATGGAAGGCAATGAAAATAAAAAATACAGCCAAATAACAATTAAGGCTAATGGAATACAACTAACAAAGCTTTTTTTTTTTTTTTTAGATTGGTGGATATGCTACCCCCTATATGGATGGATGTTGTAAAGTCTGTGAGTACTAAACAAACACTCTATATAATTTCAGAAAATCTTCACAAGTGTGCAGTATTGCTTAGTATGGCAGTATAATTTACTTAATTTCAAATGAAATTACTGTTAAATACATATCTTATAAATAGTCATTGATAGATTTTTCTCAATAAAAACACCCCTGGAAAATAAACAGCTGTCAGTGAGAAAATGTTAAGGCAAAATATGCCTTTACAAGTTCTGGGCCAACAGATATCAGTTATGTTCCAGAGACATTCACTAGCATGTATGTTTAAAGGTGTCAAAAGGTATTAAAGAAGCATTCCGTACCGTATTAAGGTAATTAAAGCCTACAACTGATATAAACATGAAGATGTCCAAAAATTAAATAAAACTATACTATAGCCTTCCCTTTTCAAAGAGTATCATATATCAACAACTCCTGTGGAGGTATACTTTGCAATTCTTCTTCTTAAGGTGACATGTACAAATCGACTTGCACTGCAGTGAGCACAAATGATTTAGACAACCCTGC